>NC_063063.1:14803310-15063310 GCF_018812025.1 Megalobrama amblycephala | reverse complement strand
TGATTTTACAGCTTTCTCGCAAACCAGTCTACACTTATGGGTTTGTTGACTGCTCACATATGCTGGTTCATGCTACATGCCCCAGATTTTAGTTGTAAAACCAAACAATCCAAGTGAACTGTTTTGGTTAAAGTGAAAAATCACTGTAGAAAACAAGGCACACATTTAGAAAGGCAGGGTAGCATACAGATGCAAAGTTAATGGGTAGCCGTGAAGTTTCCAGAACTTTCCCTGCATAAAACACTATCTTAGGCCAGAATGATTTACCTTGTTGGTTTATGCTGTTTTGGTGTTAATAGTCTGGCAGGTGGGCTAACCCTAACCCTATCCCAGAAGTGGTGAAGCTGGTTGATCACGGAACATTCTGGTTAAACTAGTTAGAAAAGTCTGTTTGGGACATCAGTATCTGAAACATGTGCTGCTAAACAGCTATGGTGGTGTTCTCTTTCTATTTTCTTTGAAATTCTGAAATTGGTGTTGCAGAAAATAAACCAGAGCCAAATGTGATATGCATTTTCTTTGGCAGACTCACAATGAGTTAGAGGCCCTGTACCTGTGTTATAGGGCTTCACGCTTTGGGGTTAGAGGGGTTTTGGGGGAGCTAGAGTTTACAGTATATTTTTCAGTTACAGTCTAACGTTCTTAACACCTCATAAATTACACCTGCTGCGACGCCACCGAGGCCCGATGAACTTCAAGCACGCTGAGGGGAAGTGAAGTAAGCAGTGAGATCTTTGTGGGATATTGCTTTTCTGTGACTCCCCCTTTCTTTCCTTGAGCTGCTTCTTTTCAAAATGAGAGTGGTCTTAAGATTGGATAAGATCTCAAGAAATTGCCTAGTTTGGACACAGTGAAAACAAAGTGGAGTGTCAGTAAATCCACAGTTCCTTTCTGAGATGACCAGAGGGTTCTGAGGTTACATGACATAAGAGTTCAGTGTTCAAGAGCCTGATAATGTGTGTGTATGTATATATATATATATATATATATATATATATATATATATATATATATATATATATATATATATATATATATATATATATATATATATATATATACACACACACACACACACACACACACACACACACACACACACACACACACACACACACACACACACACACACAGTATATTAAGGCTGGTATATATAATTTTCCTTGATAAAACAATAAGATTTCGATAAATATTAGATATAATGTTTGTGCCAAAAATAAACTAAGAAATTCATTTTTCTGTTAAAATATTTATTTTGTAAGGAAATTAAGTGTAATAAATATTCGAAAACATGAAGTGTTCATATTCAGACAATAAAGAGTCATTTAAAACCACACTTAATGGTTTTACCTGTGATGGCGAAATCAATCACAATAAGCAAATTGTCAAAAATGTTATTGCTCACATTCTCTATTATAAAACCTTCAAAATGATGTATGTTCAGCAAAGTCAATTTTGAGAAAAATCTTTTTTTTTTCTGAAGGGTCCAAAACAAAATCACCTAGCAACCATACCTTAAAATCCCTGGTAATACCACCAAATTTGGCACAAACCAAGTCAAAACCCATATCTATAGGAAAAATATATATACATATATTTTTTCCATGATTCCACAATTGTTTGTTTAACATTAATGAAACAGACATCCAATATATTGAAACCTACTGTGCCAAATGGATCTAATATAATGTTACACATCAGATGTTTTTCCCCAACAGTTAACCAAACGTTCACTTAAGACATTCTGAATTCAGATTCTGAATGTAATTTTGTCTTGAGTCTACTAATAAAAATAAAGTAATAAAATAATTATGAAGTATGAATAAAATTATGAATTCTACTAAAATAATCAAATTTAACTGAATTTTGACCAAATATCAAATAAATATAATTAACTGCATAATTTAGTAAATAATCTTTTACATCAATTACATCAACTCTCTGTCAGAACCAATATTAACACAATATTAACACTATAGACTGGTTTGGAATGCTTTGTTGAAACAACAGCATAAAATGTGGTTGTTGTTTTTTTTGTGCAGGAACATTGGATTCATCCCACTGCTTTTATCATCCTCCTCTTCATGTTGAAGTTTCTAATCCACCAGGGTTTTGTTTTCCGTGCACTATACCTATACTATTCTTGTATGCGTCCTGGATCACTCACTTGCTTAAGAACCTTTACACTGCAGTGGCAGGCCAAACCTTTGTACCATCCCCCCACATGAATAAAATGTTAAAAATTACAAGGCGTTCCGAAGGAAAAGTACAGTACGTACTGTCCTGGGGCCCTCATTTCTCAAAAGTATGCAGCAGTGCAGCGTACACATGTGCAAGAGTGTTTCTGGCTTTTGACGCAGGTTTGTATGCTCAGACCTTCTACACACATCATTGATTTTTCTAACCTCTGCAATATGCCACTCTTGCATCAATGAATGGTTTCCTGGAAGAAAAAATGATCCATAGACTGTCTGTGCAGCGCACATAGACTGAATTTCACCCCCATACCTCGGTTTCTTTTGCTCTCCTTCACTGCAAAGCTGCTCAGGTTTTCCTACAGCCTGTTAATTTGGGACATTAGGTAAATAGAGCAAGGGGAAAAGTAAGTGTCCCGTTGCTTGACACTTCCCTCCCACATTGTAGCATTAACAAATGTTTATTTGAGAGTTTTAGGACAGGCTAGTCTCACATAGCAGAATCTGTGACTAAACAACAAAAGATATTGTCCTCATTGCAACTTATTCTGACAAAGAATGCACATTTAGGGTAGGGACACAAGCAAACCGACGCCAAAGAACTCGCCTCGTAATTCAGAAAGGGGGACCGGCACTGCAGATACACAAACCATAAACAAAGCAGCACGTGCTTGTTGTTTTGAATATCATTCGTACTGATCACTTTCTATATTCCACTCGGCTCACGTTAATATTAAGCATTCATCCAAGAACACATGACGTAAAATTAGAACAGCCTTCTTCTGTCTGTACCGCCTTGACGTGTTTGCTCATTGTTTTGCTGTTATTCTCACGCTTCGACTCATTCACTTAGCTGAACAGAGAGAGTTCTCTCTCCCGCCAGGCGGCCCGATGCTGATTCTACATGTTAAATCGGCCCAAAAAGACTCAGACGGCATCCAACTAGAGCCAACGATGCAGAACACAACAGGAAAATTTAGTCGGCTGACGCTTAAAAATTGTCCAACGTTGTGAAGTGACCATCTGAGTGGCATATAAAATGACCAACCACAATTTTTGTTTTAAAAGTAGGGTACAGTTTGTTTTATAAACACTTTCTTATTATACTAGTTGAACACACACACGTCATCAACGTGTTCCGTGAGTCCATGCAAAGTCACGGAGCGCTGCAAACAAACAGCAGCCGCATTTTGCAGTTCCTCCTGAGTCAAAACAACGAGCTTCTGCTGTGTTCATGCCATGTAGTAACCTTAATTATGAGATGGCAATCTGTGATGTTCTACTCATGTTCTACCTGTCAACGCAGAAATGAATCTGCAGCAGTCAGGTGGTACAAGTAAGAGCTCTGTAAGTTCTTTACGTTCTTTATTATTGTAATGTTATGTGCTTTTGAGACATGATGTAATTTAATGTCTTCGTGATGGTTTGCAGACATTGCTTTGTTTTGATATACATGTTTTGAAGGACAGAGAGCGCTCTGAAGGGAGGGTGGGGTCACATGCTCAAAGCTAGCTTGCTATTGCTAGTCTCTCTGAAATTGCCTACCCTACCTTTAAGTGATGTTTAAGGATGACAGTATCTGAAATTGGTTATACAACGGTCAACAGCCAAACGGAAAACAGGAGAAAATTAGAGATGCACCGATTGCAATTTTCTTGGCCGATTCCGATTTCCGATTTTTTTGTTAGTGAGATCGGCCGATACTGATTTTTGCCGATTCCGATTTTCTTTCTAAGAACTATAATTGACAACATATACAAACAAAAATCTACTTTTCTTCATTGCAAAGTTTTATTTTCATTAAAAATCAAGTAAAAGTCAGTAATAAAATATAAACAGCTCAAATAAATTCAATAGAATAAAGAGAGCTATGAAACTAAGTTTTTTGGGTTAACTGGGTTTCTATTCAGGTAAGAAATACTACAGAAATTAAAGTAATCAAATGTAAAATGACACATTCAGTGTTTATGAACGGTGTTTAACGGACCCAATACTGTTACACACGACATGGGTTCACTTTCTTGGCTATTTAACGATTCAAAACTGAGTGTGTTTATCTGTATACTCGCCAAGATTGCCTGTGCCGCTGGTTTTGACATAATTTTGTATGTATTTGACAGTTTAAGCGCATTATGCTACTCGTTTTGGTACTTGTGAGTCTGTTTGGCTTCTGTCTCTGTTTGAGACTGAGCGTGGCTTGTTCGCTTCACTAATATAGATCAGTAGTGCGCGCGCTTTCGGTGTGAGCGCGAAACCTGCGGGAATGACTAAAATGTATGCGCAATACAAGCACTACTTAACCGGAGCGAATGAGACGAGTGAGAGAGAGGAGGCGCCCGCGCGGATGTGTGTCACTTCACCGTGACAGAGAAGAGGGCGGGAACGCGCAGCTGACGTTATTGTCTGTGCCGCTGGTAACAAAACGGATCTGCTCGGAATCGGTAAGAAGTGAGACTGATCGGCCGATCACCGATCTGGGCCGATCATGAGGGAAATCGGCCAATTCCGATCCCTGGCCGATCAATCGGTGCATCTCTAGAGAAAATGGTTGAAAATGTAATCAGATTTCTGCCTGTACAAAAATAAGAAGTAGAATATGTGACGATATAAATGACAAAAATAAAAAATGACTAAAACTTAAAACTATTAAAAAAAAAAAAAAAAGAAGTAATATCTCAATGATAGTAAAATTACACTGGTCACTAACTTGCCAAACTTGGACAAATCTTGTGATTATTTCATTCGTTAAGCAGTTTGTGTGTATCATTCTGTTCCTTTTAAACATGATTTAGTTTCCAGGTGGAAAAAAAACAAAAACATCCAGATCTTGCGTAAAGTCAGCCAATCAGATTAGAGCTTGCCAGATTGAGAAAGTACTCTCCATATGGGCACTGAATGTTGAGTGTGACGTTCCATGGCGACAAAAGTTTGTTTTCAAATGTAAAACCAGAGTTTTAAAATGTGCGTAGGTTTTTGCCTGTGTGCGCATGATCTATGGCGGTTGTGGCTATCCGGCCCATGGCAGCTCTGTCAGCCCTGAGCTATTTGTGTCATGGAAAGCCGAGATTTCACGCTGGTTTGCTATCCACGTTGTGGTGCTGATATGAATTGCTCACTCTAAATTTTAAATGGCCTTGTGATTATAAATCCCCAGATCCATATTTTAAATGTCATTTGCTTCATTTAAAAGGCTCAAATGTTACCGCCCAGGGTAGTGTTAGTGTGAATAGCTCTTGTGCCCCTCTCCAGGTGTCTAATAAGCTTCATTATGAAAAGAAAAGTCACTAGTCCACCTCTCTAAATGGGAACATACATTATTTTTCATACACATGAAGGCAGTTGTCTGTTTGAAAATATGTGGTTTTTGCCCTTTGTTGAATGTGTACAATATGACCCATATGTGCATAACCACTCTTAAATAAGATTCCATTATGTACAGTGTGTTTGAACTTCCATAGCCTGTAGGTTTGTGTATGTGTGTGTGTGTGTGTGTGAGAGAAACTTCCTCTCTGTTTAGTTTATAAGTGGATTAGACATGAATGTGGAGACTTCCTGAGGAGCTCGCAGCATGGGACGCGCACAGACAGGGAGGTTAACGACAGTCTCTTTGCTGTGTTCATGTGCTGAACCTTGTTAATTAAACTGTTGCAGCTTACATTTTTTACATTTTTACATTCTTCATTAAATATAGTTATTTTTAATAACTGGAAATTCTATAGCAGTAATGTAGTATTATAGAAATAATGACATTCTAAACAAGCTTGTTGGACGATGCAAAACATTACTGATGAAATCACATTACTCTCAAATCAATGTCAGCCATCTGATAATGCTACTTTGATAAGGTGTAGTACATAATGTATACAAGATCAACAAATGATCAACATTTGTCAACTGGACGAAACTCTCTTAATCCACCCCTGTGTCATCTTTATTGTTGAGCTATTTTTATATTCCCAAAGTGACACATTTAAATGCACATTGTAAATATTCATATATTCTGCTTCTATTTAGAGATAAATAACTGATAAAGCCTGACATGGTAAAAGTAATCACCATAATAAATGTTGAGCTCTTATTCAAAATACTGAAAAATATCGACCTTTCACAAACACATCTTGGGTATTGCCACCCAAACGCATAAAGAAGACTGATGGGAATGGCAGAACTTCAGAAGATATTAATCCACAGATGGAAATAATTTAGCGTGTTCTACGTTTTGAAGTAGAATGAATTAGTGTTTTCCCCTGAGAGGGTTATTTTGTAGTTAGTGACATCTGTTAAAAATAATCCAAGAGGCTTTACCAAATTTTGATTATTCATGTAGGTAGCTCAGTGCCAGCAATGTTGAATAACATCACAAGTACGTGTGACAATATTCTAATCAGCCTATTATTTGCGTTTTGATACATGATATAGACTTAATAGTTCAAGAGGATATGGTGGATTGAATCGATCTCATTTTATGTGTTGTTAATGGTGCCAAATGTGTAGTGAGACAAACATTATTCAAAAGGAAATATGCACGTGTGTGTATGTTTTGCTGCATCCTCTCTGTGGCAGTGATGGTAGAAAAAGATAAGGAGGCGGATTAGCACACAGAGCCTGTTTCTCTGAAACACATTAGTATGTTGTTTAATCAGCTAATTAGTTTGATTATGAATCTCTCACTCTGATACTCCATGATACACCTGCTGCTGCCACACCTGGACCTGCACAGAAGCATCCTCTCCCCTAGGGGTAGGCAGTATGACCAAAATGTTCAGGCTAATGGTAGATAGTGCATTATATGCGTTTTTGCTAGATATTACCACCTCGAGTGTGCGTTATTTTTCAATAATTCAATGGCCTGGGGTCAATAATTCCACTTATCCTAGATTTACCACACCTCACAACATTGTTCAGATGATGTATTTCAAGACATTTGTCAGGTTTTTGTCCTTAAAATGCTCTTGTGTAGGACTAATTTCTTATGCAGCCATTCCAAAATGTCATTTTAGAGCTAGTAATGGAGGCTTCAGCCAGTGATTGCAGAAAAATGCAGTTATTAATGCAGTTAGAGAGAGAGATTAAGTGTGTGTGCATTACCTCAACAGTGTTCGACAACATTGTCTACTAATGGCTTAACTATATGTTTATCTGCTCCAAGAACAGCGCTGTTATTACCTCGCTAGTGATGTCATGTAGCTTTTAAGTTGTTAAATTATGGTAGGGTACAACGGGGCTAAAGGCACACCTTAAGAAAAAATGTGCTTTTCACTACTCTCAAAGTGTATGATTGCAGAAAAATATATATATTTGTTTTGAACGTTGATGGAGCGACAGATTTTGTGGTTCATTTTGTTTAAAAATCTAATAAATTTATGAGGTGGCGAGGGGGGGGTCTTTTACCCTACACATGGGGCAAAAGGCACACACTATTGATAATACTTTAGCTAAAATAATATGTTTTTAATGATGTCTAGGTTAATACTTGTTCAAAAGAATCGCTTTAGCAAAGTTTGTACTATTTTCTGTTTATGTGGGTAAATAAAAGAATCCATTTTTGTTCAATACAAATACTGTCATTAAAATGTTAATGTAAAAATAAAAAAAATAAAAATTAAAAATACAGAAATAAAATTATTTTGAAAAGTAAAGATTCTGAAAACATTCCATAATGTCCCATAATATTTCATATAGGTTTATAGAAGTAACAATAAATGACTTTTTATTATATGATTAATATCATAATTTTAAATATGATGGTTTCACTATAAATATGGTGATTAAATATGGTGAGTGTGTCTCTGTACTGAACGGGAGTATGTGCTTTTCGTACATAATAAATCGTAATTTTGTGGCAAAAACATGGAAATAATTTGACATTTTATTCCTAATGTTTACTACATTTATTTGCTTGGTCGGTGTCATTGTGAGTTTTGTTTCTTTTGCCGTTGTAGGCTGTAAGGCTGAAATAACTGAAATCATTTGGCGAAGTGATATGGAATTGTAATGCGGTCCAGACCTGCCAAGAACTACTTTAACTGCGCTTTTCCCTGAAGTAATTGCACACCTTTCGTTCGCCAACCAATCAGATTCAAACAACAAAACTAATATTATAATTATAATATTACTAATGTATATTATAAAATATTACAAAGTTAAAAACTTTGTAACTGTTAACTTACGACCCAAACCACCTCCCCCCGCCCACCTAATGTACCAAACCAAAATATTTGCATACTTAAACTAAAATAGATAAAATTCATGAAGGCTTTGGTAAAGTAGTATTTAGTAGTAAAACACAAATGATTTAAAACAGGAAAACTTTTTTAAAATAGCATAGATAAATATGATATATACACTGAATGCAGTTTTGATTAGCCACCTTGTACAATATTGTTGACTTTTCTAATATAGTATGAACGGTATTGCAAAATCTCATTTGACTGTTCGGTCATACCACCCTGTTCTACTCTCTCCCATACCTTCCTCTCAAATGCCTTTTGCTGATTATGACCATAATCAGCGTTACCTGTACAGGTGTTTCCACCTCACCCCAACTACTCTACGGATGCAGTTCCTGTAGGGAGGGATTGGGGTCGTCGGATAAGAGCGAAGCTGAAATTCCAACCAGTTCATGATAGCTTTCAACTTTAACCCAGATGAAATACCAACAGCAGGAAGACAATTAAGCCAGTCAGTGGTGTGTTACCCTGCGTCTATTTCCTTACATGGCCTTAAGAACAGCGGTGGCTAGATTCTCACTCAACAAATGCTTTTCATTTCACTCTGCTTCATGTACTGTTAGTTTTGCAAATGCTTATTTAATGTAAAAATCCCCATAAGAGTTGTTCAACCCCACAAACATGTTACCAGACAGGTCTTGGGAGCTATGGAGCCTGCATTCCTTCCTGAGTTATAAGTTCCCTCCTGAGTTAATATGTTAATTCTTACTGTTTGCTAAGTTGGATCATATCCCAAGGTAATATCATCTTCTCGCTTAATTAAACAAAACATAAACAGATTTAACCATTGATTGTGTGGCATATAGTATAACTAGATGTGTAATAGTGTCTAGATCTTACCAGATGGTGTTGTGATGCAAGTGGAGAGACAAGAACTTTTAGGTCACACAGTTTTGAGCTTGTGGACTTGAGACGTGTGCGGTCCTGCCTCATATAAATGTTGAAGTGTATATATACTGTATACAATATACAGTATGTAGTGTCTGGGCAGGCATTTTCAATCATGGCAACTCTCAAAATAGTTTTAGCATGTTAATAAATATAGCAATGTTAATGTATTTGGTCTTGGCAGACTAGACCTGCAATGCTACTGTTGATTATTGCTCCTGCTGCTACTGCCAATAGACTCACAGACACTTTGCGGTGAGAATGTAAGATGTAAAGGCCCCTTCAAACCAAGAATGATAACTATAAAGATAACTATTAAAGATATAGTACAAAAAATTGTTCTAATTATAAAAGAATAGAAGAGTCAACACCATAACTATAACGATAGCGATATAGAGGATCACTTTCAGAACGATTTTTTTTCTAGTTGTTGAATGAAAAAACACTGACAGCCAATCAGAATCCATTCGAATTTAAGGGCTTGGGCATGGCAGTAGACATTTGCAGAGAAGTTAATCGTGGAGATCCAGAAAAATTCACCAGCTGTTTGACAACTAAAACCCCCCTTTTCAAGGATACTTTAAAGAAAATGGATATATGGAAAACAATCTGTCATACCCTCGGAATAAATGGTGAGAAGTGTTAAAGGGTCAGTTCATCCAAAAATGAAATTTCTGTCATTAATTACTCACCCTCATGTCGTTCCAAACCCATAAGACCTTTGTTCATCTTCGGAACACAAATTAAGATATTTTTGATGAAATCCGATGGTATCAGATCCACGCGTGGGGAGCAAGCAAGAACAATAGTGAAAAATGGCAGATGGAGCAATAATAACTGACATGATCCATGATAACATGATATTTTTAGTGATATTTGTAAACTGTCTTTCTAAATGTTTCATTAGCATGTTGCTAATGTACTGTTAAATGTGGCTAAAGTTACCATCGTTTCTTACTGTATTCACGGAGAAAAGAGAGCCGTCACTATTTTCATTATTAAACACTTGCAGTCTGTATAATTCATAAACACAACTTCATTCTTTATAAATCTCTCCAACAGTATAGCATTAGCCATTAGCCACGGATCACAGCCTCAAATTCATTCAGAATCAAACGTAAACAATATAACAGTATACAATACTCACATAATCCGACGCATGCATGCCGCATGCATGACGAACACTTTGTAAAGATCCATTTTGAGGGTTATATTAGCTGTGTAAACTTTGTTTAGGCACTGTTTAAGGCTAGCGCGAGCTCCATGGGCGGAGAGCATGAGATTTAAAAGGGCCGCAGCATAAATCGGCTCATATTTAATGATGCCCCAAAATAGGCAGTTAAAAAAAATGTATAAAAAAAAATCTATAGGGTATTTTGAGCTGGAACTTCAGACACATTCAGGGGACACCTTAGACTTATATTACATCTTGTAAAAAAACGTTCGATGGCACCTTTAATGTTATGAAGCAACGAGAATACTTGTGCGCAAAAACAAAACATATAATGACTTTATTCAACATACTTAGTGAACTCAGTGCAGGCTTCCTTGTTTACGTCCGTATGCTAGGCTAAACAGTGTAAAATAAAATTACCTCAGGTATTCAGCGCTAGTTTCGACAATATTGTCTTGCTTCCTTTAAAGTTGCAGTGAAAAAGACTAGGTGTTGTTTTATTCCACTATATTGACTACATCAGCTAAATTCACTGTTCGATTAGATAGATTACACTAGCTATTCACTCGAAACTTAGCATGCTGATGACATCTGCTGGTTAAAGCCATGTAAATGCAACAAGAACAGCAAAAACATGACATGTACACACTTTGTACACACTCAGCACGCAAGCTTAGAATAATCAGACCATTATCGTTTTTGGTGTGGACTCAAATATAGTTATCTTTAAAGTTTATCAGTCTTGGTGTGAACAAAGGCGGCTGCTACAGCATCAATAGTCATACATGAATTTCATAGCAGATCTAGGCAGGTGGAGCTGGGGGAGGTGGAGGGTTTCAGAGGATCTCTGATAAACTGCTGCAGAACAAGCCTGAACCAGACTATTTAAATGTTGAGCAAGCAATCTCAATCTAATACATGCCTTTTCTGCCCTCTGATTTATCATTAATAATTTTTAAAAAGCCTACAAAAAAGGAAATATCGTTGGCGAAAAAAGGCGAGATGTAGTTAAAAAATAAAACATTTTTCCAAAGTCTCTTTGTTTTTGTCAAAAAAGGAGACAAAATATTAGACTGTTTTTAACAAGCCCGTACGTCTACGAGCTTTCATGTTTGCGGTTGCCAGATGTGAAGAGTTTAAAATCCCCAGTCAGAGCTTTTTTTCACTCAATCATCATTATGTTGCATTGCATTATGTTTTGCTCAGTTTGGGCTATTGAATAAATGATACAAAACATAAAACACATTTGCAGTTTCTTCAGTTTTTATATTTTGTCTAAAGTTTCAACAAGCTGCTCTATTTTTATGAAACTATTATTTCTGGCTTTACAGGGTTAATAGAGGGCATTTTGAACTGTCCTCGGTATCCTAGACCATGTTCTCTGGTCTTTTTCTTCTGAAAGTGAAAGAGATATCTGACTCAGTACTTGCCTTTGGACAGTTGGGGATTCTCAGAAATGGCACGCTAACTCAGTCAAAGATCAAAAACTAAACCAAAACCAAAAGTGAACCTTTCCGTTGCTGTGGCAACAAAGCAGGATATGAAACCACTGTGCCGCAGGAAAGAGAGGACTTCCTTTCTGTGCACATGTAAATGTTTTAATGGGAGCATTTAGGGGGTGTGCCAGTGTTTTCAATGAATGCTTTTTTTAACCAGTAGCGCAGTAAATGTGTATCAGCTGCCTTGAAATTAGAAACAAGAAGGTGTGTGCTGCTCCAGTTACCAGTGTGTAAAGGATACTATGCTGATAACTCCTTTTTATTGCTTACGTATCAACTTCCATTGACTTTGAGGGGTGTTAGAGAGCGACATCTCATTTTTCACAATGATTATTGTCACACCTTTGCAGTTCTCTTGCTCACACTGCATTCAACAACATATTCTTGCTGAGTATTTTTCTAGTTTTTATTTTCTTTTTTTTTCTTGTTTTGACCATAAATATCTAAATTTATGCTTAAAAAAAAGAATAAACTATTTACCAGTGGTCTTTCACTTTTTGCCCACTCTCATTGGCACACCTGTGTGTTTTCATGTGTAAGTGAGGGTGGCTATATATTTTGACGACTCAGTCTTGCAGTAAGGTGCTGCTGCCCTGTGCTCTTCCCCTGGTGTGGCCCGCGAGCAGCGTGTCTGCTGCCAGGTTGAGTGGTGTTTGCCTGGGCAGAACACGCCAGAGCGAAGCTGGCGGAGCTCCCAAAGGAGCAGCACTTTGCTAATCAGATCCTCTTCAGCGCAGGCTTTGCATCACAGCACAATGGTCCTTTCTCCCGGGCCTGTGCTGTAGTAAGTATTTCCTGCTCTGGGCCAGCTTTACCCAGATTAGGGGAAATTGATTTAATGGGGTTGACTCTGTGGCTCAGAAGGTGATATCTATACTAGATTTCATAATGATATTTGTTTTTGAAATGAGGAAAAAGTACAACAGCTGATGCTCATTGAAATGTGAGCAGAGCCACATGAACAGTTAACATGTTTTAAGATTTTTGAGTTTGTTCTTGTTCTTTAATATTGGTGTCAATTACTGTTAAAACTGTCAGTTTAACATTAATTTTGTACAATTAAAAAGTATAATTGAATTCTAGTAAGATTATATTTAAAGATGTTAATACTTTTATTAAGCAAAAAAATAAATTAAATGGATTAAAATTGGCAGCAGACATGCATCATGGTTTCCACTAAAATATTAAGCAGCGTAATCATTTTCAACATTGATAATAATAAGAAATGTTTCCTGAATACCAAATCAGATATATATAAAATTACATACATATGAAATAGTAATAGTAATATATAATAATAATATAGATGAAATATTTGATGTAGCAGTGATATTGCTGTGAATTTGATGTTTTTCAACTTTTTGTAATTTGCTGTTTTCTAAACAGCAAATTTATTATAATTTTAAGTAATATTAAGTAATATTAAGTAATTATAATTTTAAGTAAATATGTTTTAAAATCATAAGATGTGATTTGTTTTATTCAGTGTTACTTTCAGCAAATAATAGGTACATTAGTGTTAGTATTTTGAAGTATTAACTGTTCATACATTGCAGTTTAAAAAGAATCTGTTGAGGTTCTTGTTGGTGAATAGAATACATTTTTTGGAATATATTTTTTGTTTATGTGTCAAAATATGAGATGTATTAGATGTGTGTATATATATATATATATATATATATATATATATATATATATACAGTACAGTCCAAAGGTTTGGAACCACTAAGATTTTTAATGTTTTTAAAAGAAGTTTCGTCTGCTCACCAAGGCTACATTTATTTAATTAAAAATACAGTAAAAAACAGTAATATTATGAAATATTATTACAATTTAAAATAACTGTGTACTATTTAAATTTATTTGACAAAGTAATTTATTCCTGTGATGCAAAGCTGAATTTTCAGCATCATTACTCCAGTCTTCAGTGTCACATGATCCTTCAGAAATCATTCTAATATGCTGATTTGCTGCTTAATAAACATTTATGATTATTTTCAATGTTGAAAACAGTTGTGTACTTTTTTTCAAGATTCCTTGGTGAATAGAAAGTTCAAAAGAACAGCATTTATCTGAAATACAAAGCTTCTGTAGCATTATACACTACCGTTCAAAAGTTTGGGGTCAGTAAGAATTTTTATTTTTATTTTTTTGAAAAGAAATTAAAGAAATGAATACTTTTATTCAGCTAGGATGCATTAAATCAATCAAAAGTGGCAGTAAATACATTTATAATGTTACAAAAGATTAGATTTCAGATAAACACTGTTCTTTTGAATTTTCTATTCATCAAATAATCCTGAAAAAAAATATTGTACACAAATATTTTGTACAATTGTACACATTAAATGTTTCTTGAGCAGCAGATCTGCATATTAGAATGATTTCTGAAGGATCATGTGACACTGAAGACTGGAGTAATGATGCTGAAAATTCAGCTTTGCCATCACAGGAATAAATTACTTTGTGAAATATATTCAAATAGAAAACAGTTATTTTAAATTGTAATAATATTTCACAATATTACTGTTTTTACTGTATTTTTAATTAAATAAATGTAGCCTTGGTGAGCAGACGAAACTTCTTTTAAAAACATTAAAAATCTTAGTGGTTCCAAACTTTTGGACTGTACTGTATATAGATAGATAGATAGATAGATAATGTATATATATATGTGTGTGTATATATATATATATATATATATATATATATATATATGTGTGTGTATATATATATATATATATATATATATATATATATATATATATATATATATATATATATATATATATATATATATATATATATATAATGTGCGCGTGTTTATATACATTTAAATTAATATAAATTCTGTAAAAAGCAAAGCATGTATAAATCAAAAAATATTAATTTTATACAATTAAAAAAAATCTTAATTCTAAATTAATATAATTTTAAATATCATAAAATAAATATTACAAATATAATTTTTTTTAATAAAAAAAAGATGTAATTTTATATATATATGTGTACACAGAGCAGCAATTTAAAAAAAAAAACGTCTAGAAAAACTATTCAAGGATCTTGTCTGCCACAAAAATTTAAGATCTTAAATTATTTTCATTTGAAGCCTTTTCTTGGCACATATTGATATTTGATTGATTGTAATTTTTTTTTTTATATTTTTTTTTTGAATAATCAATATATTGTGTATTAGATTTGCAGTGCTCCTAATCACACTTACCTTTCTTGTGTACGAATGGTTTGGGCACAGGGCATGAGTTTGGTTAACTTGGCTTTGTTTCACCTGTCGTGTTTGATACAGTCTCATCATCAAGGCACTCTTTCAGTATATACACATACCGTTAGCTCATCAGCATTGCGTGCGTGCGACTGACACGAACATAAACAGAAAGTGAGTGAGAGTGCTTTAAGGATGGTATAAGGCTATAAAGAAAATAAAGAAGCTATAGATAGAGGGAGAGTGATAAGCACATCCTTGGCAGAGCACAAAGCGTGAGCGGCCGTCTTGTCTGGCTGTTCAGGTTGAGTCCGCAGGCTCAGTGCCACCTTGAAATTTCCCTCTCAATGCGATTTAATTAAATCCACAATACCCAATTAAGTGAAAATATGCCTCTGCGTTCCTCTCCTAAGGTCGCTGACCTGAGCAGAGCACCTCCGGGAGGCCGTGCCCGGAGTGGTGATGGGGAGGGGGCTAAATTAATAACGCAGATATGCGTGTAACAATGAGGCAAACCGTATGGATATTAGTTAATCCCTAATGACTCTTGGGATTTGGTTAATGAGGTACATAATTACATATACGGCACAATGTGATTAGCCCTCGCATGGAGACGCGGAGCAGGGTCGAGAGGAAAGGGGGGATATGTGGAGACCTCATGCAGCTATAACAGGTGGTTGTGTTTGTGTGTCTGTGTGTGTGTTTGATGTGTTAATATGCTCTCCATACATCTATTGAGTTACACTGCCTCAATCACCATAACAGCAACTCAGGGAGGTTGTATGCATAAGGATGACTGAAGTGCATTCTGGGTTACTGAAGGTTAAGGGAACAGCTCATTTGATTCATTAAAATCATGCCAAATGAGCCAAGCACAAGATTTCTCCCTGGTTCTCTGGTAATATACACTACCACTCAAAAGTTTGGAGTCATTTAGATTTTCTTTTGAAAGAAATCAACACGGTTTCCACAAAGATTAAGCAGCACAACTGTTTTAATAATAAGGAATATTTCTCAAATACCGAAACAGTGGAAATGATTTCTGAAGTGTGACACTGAATCATGTGACACTGAAGACTGGAGTAATGGCTGCCAAAAATTCTGTTTTGCCATCACAGGAATAAATGTCATTTAAAAAATATATTGCAATAGAAAACAGTTATTTTACATAGTAATAATACTGTAATAATTTACTGTATTTTTTATCAAATAAATGCAGACTTTGTGAGAAAATCTTACCGATCCTAAACTTCAAAAGTCAAAAGTGACAATTTTCTCATCAATTATTCACCCACATTTGTGGAACAGTGTGGTGCTGTTGTTTTCCATACAAAGACCGAAGGCTGTAAAAGGTCTTGGATGTAGGGATGTGTAAAACTGTACATTTTGAGTTAATGTGGATTCTAAACACAGCCCTTTAGTAGATTAAATGTATGACATTCTTTCTTTTGTGTGACACAAACGACAACAAAAAAATTATCCCTTTAAGTTAAACTTTTATAAAAAAAAAGGAGAGTTCCGGCCATTGATTCTGATTGAGCCGCGTTCAAAGCCATTGTAAAATTCCCGAAAACGTACAGCTGACTGCATTACATAAGTATCGCTATCGCTGCGCCACTGTGTGTATGTTGCTGTGTCTGTCTTAGCAATGTAAACATATGTTTGTTCTCACTTGATTTTGTTCATTGAAGCTTACTGCATTATGTAGAAGAGTATGTGAGAGAAATATCAAGTGACCAAGTGTATTAACTGCATTCAGATTTAGCATTTTCCTTCAGGTCAGTCCTTTGTTCATAATACAAAATATGTTTGAATGTCCGCTGCGATCTTGTCCTATTAAAGGGATAGTTCACCCAAAAATAAAAATTTGATGTTTATCTGCTTACCCCCAGAGCATCTAAGATGTAGGTGACTTTGTTTCTTCAGTAGAACACAAATTATGATTTTTGACTCCAACCGTTGCCGTCTGTCAGTCAAATAATGCTAGTGGATGGGAACTTCTACAATAACAGTAAATAAAACTTGCTTAGACAAGTCCAAATTAAACCCTGCAGCTCGTGACGACACATTGATGTCCTAAGACAAGAAACGATCGGTTTGTGCGAGAAACCGAACAGTATTTCGAACAGTATAACATCAATGTGTCGTCACGAGCCGCAGGGTTTAATTTGGATTTGTCTGTCGTGTTTTATTTACTCTTATAGTCCAAGTTCCCGCTGACTTGCATTATACCACGGACAGATGGCAGCAGTTGCAGTTAAAAATCATCATTTGTGTTCTACTGAAGAAACAAAGACACCTACATCTTGGATGTGCTGGGGGTAAGCAGATAAACATCAAATTTTCATTTTTGGGTGAACTATCCCTTTAACATTTAATGGGTTTTCCTGTGCCCTGCTGACACTGGCAGCGCTAGTCAAAGCATTTGTCATTTGCGTTTTGTTTCGTTTCAATGTAAAAGTCTTTGCGACTGAGTCACTTGCTCACTCGCTCAGTCAGGGACTATTTTTTTCCAGTGGAATGAAGGCTTTTAGTGGTTTTACTTCATGAAAGTTGCATTGATAGATATCTTTTGGCTTTAATATTTTTATTTTGTGGTAACCATATTATAAAAGCAATAATTTCCGTGAAGCCATGGTTTACAGTGAATTTATAACAGCTAAGGGGCTCTGTGTCGTGCCTGACGACGCCCCTTAGCTGTTATAAATTCACTGTAAACCACGGCTTCTTGGGGTTAGCTTTATTTTATATTCCATGGAAGACAGAAAGTCAAGGGTTTGGAATGACATGACGGTTGATGTAAATGTTTAAATCTCGTGTTAGTGAAATTATTCCGCAACAATGAAGACACTCTGTTTACAAAAGAATCAATGACATTAGATGTTTAATGATTCTATCATTAATCAAGAAACTAGCAAACATATTAACAATATCCAGCTGAAAAAGTATGTCCTGTGAAGAGAAAATCTAGTTCTAATTAAAGAAGAAAAAAAAAAGAATAGTAAAAAACACTGTGTTCATTAATGCAGTTCATTAATGCATTAATGCATTAATGCATTAATGTTGTCGTTTGTGTTCATTAATCATTAATGCATTAATGCAGTCTCTCGGATGGATTAATGAACACATCTCAGTACCACAGGGAGAGATGATGATAATACTTGTATTACGTTTTATTTTCTTAAGTCTTTGTGGGGTACTGGAATATGCCATATGGAAATTATGCATAATGATTACTTCATGAAAAAAAAGATTACTTCTGAGTGATGCTATTATTTATTGCACAGTTACCAGTGTATTGTCTAATAATGTGTGCTTTGCAGCAAGATACAATATACAGTAGTAAATCATCCAGGATTTCCCTGGCCCTATGCTAATTATGTGTTGTTTATCTTTATGTTGGCAAGTTTATTGTTTTATTATAGTAATTTATTTTGTTTACACATGCAATTAAATCCAGCTTTCAGAGCACAGATTTTTAGAGATACCACAGAGTAGTTTTTTTTTAATATATATTAAAAAACTACTCTGTGTGTATATATATATTATACAATACAGCTTTTGTTGTGGACCTGAGTTTGAGTTTGTTTAATTGGTGTAAACATATTTCTGAAACGGTTTCTGTGGAAGGGATGTATACCCATGTACTTTAAGAAGGGCTGGCGATTTAACACGTTAATTAGATTAATTAATTACGGTGAAAAATAATGTGTTAAAATTAACACATTTAACGCACTTGCCCCGCCCCAGACCTATGTAGGTCATCTGACATTTCACACAGTTGATTGATGACGAATATGATGCAGGGCATCAACTGTGTGATAAGGAGGCTATACAATTGTTAGAATGATTCAAGATGTGGGGCAAAAAAAAAAAAAAAAGCCTGTTTGAGTTTTTGTCTCATATTTACATCATATGATGCGTGACTAGATCTGTGAGCAACGAGTGCAATATCACAGGAGCACTGTTTTTCTGTCTAGAATAGCATGAGTGCAAATGCGATACTGATTTTATACAACAGTTTGATACATAAGAAATTAATGTTATGTTATTTTAGACACAATAAAGTCTGTTTTGCTCAATTTTGCCAACGAAAATATAAAGAAGCAGACCAGTTTGTCTCCGAGCAACACACAGCACATTTCATTTCTGAATCTGTGTTTTGAAAGAATCGGGTGAACCAAGCTTGTTGGACTTGAAGCAGTGCTGCATAGATGATCGGTGTATGACATTAAAGTACCACGAGAGCATACGGTGCCGTCTGCTCTCTTGCTCTCGTGGTAATTTGATGTCACACACCAATCGGTCTGTGCAGTGCCGCTTAAAGTCCAAGAAGCCCAATGATTTAATGGACCATTCATAAACAGAACCATTTAGGCCTACTTCACTCCTGAATGATTCAGCCGTTTGAACGAATGAACGAACGAATGAATGAATGAATGAGACATTTACCGCCAACTACTGGCAGTTTTAGTTTCTTATTTAGAGTATAATTTCATTAAAAAAATATTCTTGTATTTCCATAAGTAATAAAAAAGGTAAAGTTCACCCAAAATGAAAATTCAGTCTATTTGATGCTTTACACAATGAGTTTAAATTATCTTTTGCGAGCTTCGGAACTGAACCTTGGAGTAGTGGACCTTGGAGCGCCTGGTCTGATGAGTCTCATTTTCTTTTACATCACGTGGATGGCCGTGTACGTGTGCGCCATTTACCTGGGGAAGTGCTGGCACCAGGATGCCGACAAGCCGAGTCATGACAGGGGTGTGACATTCTGGGCAATGTTCTGCTGGGAAACCCTGGGTCCAGCCATTCATGTGGACCTACCTAATCATTGTTGCAGACCAGGTACACCCAAAATGGAAATGGCATTCCCTGATGGAAGTGGCCTCTTTCAGTGGCTCCACTCCTGTCGAGGTGTTAACTACCGTGGACGACCTGGACGTCTCTGTGAGATGGTTGCAGTTCCATCTTTTTTAAATTTTTGTACCACTTTTGCTAGTAAAAGTAAAGCTTTGCTGATCTTCTTGTAGCCGTCACCTTTCTGGTGTAAAGAAATTATTTTCTTTCTCAGGTCTTGTGACATTTCTCTTCCGTGTGGTGCCATTGCTGACAGCATGAAATGGGAAGGGGTTTTAAAGGGATAGTTCACCCAAAAATGAAAATTTGATGTTTATCTGCTTACCCCCAGCGCATCCAAGATGTAGGTGACTTTCCCTGCGTTCCATTCGGAAGGGCTCATCCCTATGCCCTAATCCCTTCAGAGGGTTTACCCTCCGGAGTGAGAGCTTCGAAGGGATGAAGGGTGTAGGGGTAAAAAAAAAACTGATGTCTGATCGCGCTCTGACAGCGGCAGTGATGTCTGACACTCATTGAAGTATATGCGCGAGACATCACTTCCACTTTTATCTGATAAATACTGTTCGGTTTCTCACACAAACCGATCGTTTCGTGTCTTAGGACATCATTGTGTCGTCACGAGCCGCAGGGTTTAATTTGGATTTGTCTAAGCAAGCTTTATTTACTCTTATAGATGAAGTTCCCATCTACTGCAATTATTTGACTGACAGACGGCAGCGGTTGGAGTTAAAAATCATCATTTGTGTTCTACTGAAGAAACAGGCGGTGCGTTCCAAACGGGATATATCGCCCTCCGAAGGGCACTTCGGAGTGAAAATAATCATGGCCGCCATATTGAAGGGTCGTTCCAAACCAAAGTGCTCAAAACTGGCCACTTCAAAGGGCCCTTCGGAATGAAGGATTTCGAAGGGAACAACTGATGGACACTTCGGGCCCCCATGATCCTTTGCACAGGGAAGTTGTTTGACGTCACAGAATGGGTACAGGAGGTTAGGAGTTCGATTTTAACTATAAAGGTATGTATAATATTTTTCTGTACTACTGTAATATTTAAACGAGTTAGATTTGGTACATAATTATGGTCAAAATGACATTGTACTTAAAAAAAAAAAAAAAACTTTACAGCTCATTTATCAGTCCATTCAAATGTTTCAAATACATAGATACAATATAGCCTACATGCGGTAAACCTAAAATAAATAAATAAATAAATAATAACGTTAAACAAAAGGCGCAGCTTGCACAATTTATCCTCCTTGATTGTCTCGTTAAGATGACGCTGAAGTGCGTTCCAAAAGAACAGTTTTTTTTTTACCCCTACACCCTTCATCCCTTCGAAGCTCTCACTCCGGAGGGTAAACCCTCTGAAGGGATTAGGGCATAGGGATGAGCCCTTCCGAATGGAACGCAGGGAAAGTCACCTACATCTTGGATGCGCTGGGGGTAAGCAGATAAACATCAAATTTTCATTTTTGGGTGAACTATCCCTTTAACACCCTTTTATAGTCAACTGTCTGCTGGACACCTGTGTAATGAATAATTAGACTCACCTGTGGTTGAATTCTTGTTAAATTAGACATTTGTAGTCTGAAATGTAGCTTTGCTCCAGAGACTTTCAGTGCGGTGTACTCATTTTTGCATCACCCTAATTTGAGTAAAACTGAATGTTTTGTTCTCTAAGTTATGTTATTAACCTTTCTTTCATGTTATAACTTAAACAGATGTTATATTAAACTTAGTCTTGTCAACATTTTGGAAATTGTTTTTGTGTTCATTGAGATATTGTTTAAAATGTTACTTTTCAAAGGGGGTGTTCTCATTTATGCTGAGCACTGTAGCCTAGCCATGTATGAAACTTCAGGATCACAGATGACTCATTGTCGATGGATGTTACTTCCTGACAGTCTCTGACATTGTAGGTATTGTACTGTCAGTTTATCACATTTCCCAAGTAACGTGTCATGGTTTAGCGTCATGAAGCTACCTGTCAGAGAAGCTGGGGTATGAGATAAAAAGCAGGATGTGGTGAGACATGAAAAGGCAAGTGTAACCACAGATTGTAAGATGCATGTAGCAGCGAGGGGCATCAAAGCCTAGCTGGCTCACGAGGAACTTAGTGCCCCGCCGTGGAGCTCAGATGTTTTATTCAATGCGTATGATCCTTTTATTGCTTCGCTGAAGCAGTACAGACCCCACGAACACATACTCACACACTCAAGTCCTGCGTATTGGCCCCCTCTTGTAGCATGTTTTCACTTAAAGTCAGCTTGAAATGAAAATCAACTATTTACTTTCGTAATGCATGTTCCTGGTCTGTCTCAGTTTTATCAGTTTTCCAAATGTATGGAATAATGTATTATAAACGTCAACTTTTTAACATTACAATTAAATGTATAAGTTTAACTTTGTACCTTTTTTGTCACTTAATATTATTTTTCACATTTATTTTTCTTGGGATGAAGATATTAAAATCTTAATCAATATCAGGGCAAATCTTCTGGTATAAATGTTGAAAAGTGTTTATTTCATTTCTATAAAAGGACGTTTGAAGGACATGTGTTTCTCTATAATAAAGATACACAAAGTGAGGTTTTATTATCTGTATCTGCATAACTGTATTTTTTTTTTAAACACAGACTAAATTTATTAAAACAGTGGAATGGACATTTTGTGAGAGTAAAATAACACACATGTGTATCCTCTGTTAAGATATGTTCAGTAATGCATAATTTATCAGCACCTGTTTAACCAGTTTATCTGCACACCTGGCCAGAACTGGTTATCATGACAAGGTCACCACCATTTGCATTCATGGCCTTTTCTAATGCAGCATTATAAACACAACATGCAAAGAGATGCTTTGACATGAGACTAACCAATGCTGTCAGTTCCTGTTTATGGGCTGATTTTAACCTGTTTACCTGCACCCACAGTTTAGGGCACAGACCAAGACATGGAGATTATGGTCGTTAATACATATAAATGATTGAATAGTGGTCATGTGCATACTACTTCATATTCTCTTCTGAATGACCATAAATGGATGTAAAAAGACTTCTTTGTTTATCTTTGAGCTTTCATGCATTAACACATATATATATATATATATATATATATATATATATATATATATATATATATATATATATATATATATATATATATATATATATATATATATATAATACATTTTTTGTATGTATGTGTATATATACATACAAAAAATGCTGGGTTAAAAGTAACCCAAGTTGGGTTAAGTTTGACCCAATCTGCTGGGTACTTTTATTTAACTCAACTATTGTTTAAAAATTACTATATACTGTCCTATATTTAATTTTAAGCCAAAATAGGTTGGAAATTAACATTTATTAATACATTCAATAAATGAATATTTATTAGTAGGTTTAATAATGATTACATAATAAACATTTATTAAATTGCGTATTAATAAATGTTCACCTTTTGGTTATTACTGTTGCCTGCAGTAATTATGTCTGATTTTTAATTTCCAACCTATTTTGGGTTTATTTTATGCCAGTCATATAGTATTTTTTAATCAATACAGTCGAGTTAAATAAAAGTACCCAGTAGGTTGGTCAAACATTTAACCCAACTGCTGGATCAAAACAACTCAGTCACTGGGTTTGTCCATTTTAACCCAAATTGGGTTGTTTTTAATCCAGCATTTTTTTTAAATTGAAAGTTTTTGTTTGAGCAAGTATTATTATTATTATTATTTTTTTTTTTTTTAATGTAAATCACAGTGCGTAAATTGAAAATGCTGTTTGCCCTTTTTAAAGCCTGTTTTTTGCAACAATATTTCCTCAAGAAGCCCCATTTGGGTCTGCTTCGACATTATAAATCTGCTTCAACATTATAAATCTGTCCTCTAAACCTGGTCTCTGACTTTCTTTGTTCCTTCTTTCATACTCAAAGAAAAACATCTCCGTTCTGAGCTTCCGAGTAAACCGAGAACAGCTGCAGTTTATTTCTAAATTCAAACAAAATTGCCCATTAATTGTGTTATGAGCAATAATTCATTCATTGATGAAATGCTCATTAGTCTGAACAGCTGGTGTCTAGTGGAGGTGAGAAAAGGAAGTTTTGAGAAAGAGATGGAAAATGTTCTCTTTTTAATCAACGTGAGGGTACGAAAGACCTTGACTGCTGTGTATATGATATTTTGTCAGCTCCTCACCTCCATCATCTCATCACAGAAAGGGAAACTAGCATTTCAACTGAAGATTAACAAACACAAATCAAAACGAGTGACTGAACCACAGAATTTCATTTTCCCTTCAATCCTGCTTTCACCCCCCACCCCCAAAATAAAAATAAATAACAACTTTATTCAACAATATCTAGTGATGGGCGATTTCAAGACACTGCTTCATGAAGCTTAACAAATCATTTGTTTCTAATCTGTGGTTCGGAGTGTTTCAAACTGCCAAAGTCACACGAACCATTGAAATTTCGAAACACTTATGACATAACAAAGCCTCGTTTACTGAAATCACGTGACTTTGGCGCTCCGAACCACTGATTCGAAACAAAAGATTCATAAAGCTTCGAAGCTTCATGAAGCAGCTTCATCCATCACTATATTGTTGATATTGATATTGTTGAATAAAGTCGTTATTTCGTTTTTTTGGCACACAAAAAGTATTCTCGTCGCCTTCATAACTTTAAGGTTGAACCACTGTAGTCACATGAACTGTTTTAAATATGTCTTTAGTAACTTTCTGTGCATCTGAAAGTGTTGCTGGCAGTGGAGGATTTTATCAAAAACGACATGAGGGTAATTAATGATATACTTTTCATTTTTGGGTAAACTAACCCTTTAATGTATAGGTGGTTTGTTTGTGTTTGGGCCCCTATAGGCGGGGCTGAGGTACTGCACCAGTCACGTGGGGATTGGCGGGTGACCGCCGTTCGCTGCTGGAGTGATTTAGGTGGAGGAGGCACAATATTTACCTCATCTGTTCAAATGATGGCGTGTTGAGAGAAGAAGGCATGGTAGCATGACGTTTACTAAAGAACGATGGAATGAGGCCCAAAGGCCTCACGGAATCTCCCAGCCGTGACTGTTTGTCTGAGAGAGCGCTAACTCCCATTAATGATACGCTCTTGTCAGAGAGCCACTGCCTTTTTGCTGTGTGTGTGTGTGTGTCTTTCTGACTCTATAAGCAGCATTCCTCCTGTGAAACCAGAGTCATAGAGAGTGCTGAGGAAGAATGGAAGCCATTCAGCCGCACCACTTAATCAGACTCCCTCAGCGTCCCTCGCCTCCTGCGGCGTCCCTCGTCGTGTGTCTCAGGTGCACAGCCCCTCCTTTTACTCTCCATTCTTTACCATTTTTTGTTTCTCTTCCAATATGTCAGTCTCTTTTTTTGTTAAATAAGATGCTGCACAACATAACTGTGTACATTTAAATCATGGATGAAAAAATATCTTAGTTCTAAGAAATTCCTTAGAAACAATAATAATATATTATTATTATTACTTTGAGAAGTACATTTTAGTATACAGTAGTGATAAACCAAACTTTTTATTTTGACAGTTTGTCATGATCTTTAAGTTTTAGTTTCAGTATCGGTGTGTATTTGACGGTAGTTTTTCTCAAATAAAATGGTGAAAAGCTTATGAAGTGACTCTCAGAATCAGCTCTGGAGATGTTCATGTCCTCAAATATTGAGACAGCAGACACTGAAAACACTGTGATTGTCACATGTGTGTGAATTTGTGTATCAGACGAAACCTCGCCATTCATTCACACAGAGACATGCAGAAATCACTTATTAGCGACATGCTGGCTGTTGTCGCGTTTATTTCTGCTGTGTGTTTGGTTGTTAGATTAATCCATGTTGTGTAAAAATGTCCAGAGCCAATTAGGGCTGACCCTGAATAGTCAACGATTCGAAGCTTCGATAGGAGGAGCCTAATTCGACTACCAATCTCACAGTTGAATCTTCGCAGAGGTGTTATGAAACACCTATCTGCATTGTGGCCTTTCTGTAGTTATTTATATATATTTTTAGGTTTATTAATCCAAAATGTTTTTATTCATTTTCTTCTATATCTTTGTGTGGTATTCTGCACATCGGCTGTGAATGTTTATCCACATTGCCTTTCATTTCAGTTTAAAAAATATAAAAAGTCATTGTCAGTTTTGTCTATCACTTGACAGGCACTTTGGTCGCTTTATTAGAAAGTTGTTTCTCTGTGCTGTGTGTGAGAAAATAAAATTTGTCTTAAGGCCCAGGTATAGGCCTTACTTCATTTTCCACATCCCGCTCCATCTCGTGCACAGTCTTTCAAAGTAGCCTATACTCCTTTTGCCTTTAGCACGGAAAGTGTTTTTGTGCACTATCTAGTGGAATGCTGTATTTCAAGCACCCCCCCACCCCAACCCCTGCTCAGACATATATGATTCGACTATCAGTCAACTATAGGCAATCTGATTCGACTATGTAAATCTGTAGTCGGGGACACCCCTAGATCCTATCATTGTTATCAACATACATTTTATCACGGTCTCGATCTGATATCATTAATCGCCCAGCCCTAAAGCTGAAACATTTTTACATGATATATTACATTACCCCTTTAGCAGATTTTGACTCGTACAATAATTTTTTTCCTACCCCAGATTTAAAGGTGCCGTAGAACGTCTTTTTAAAAGATGTAATATAAGTCTAAGGTGTCCCCTGAATGTGTCTGTGAAGTTTCAGCTCAAAATACCCCATAGATTTTTTTTATTCATTTTTTTAACTGCCTATTTTGGGGCATCATTAAACTATGCACCGATTCAGGCTGCGGCCACTTTAAATCTCGTGCTCCCCGCCCCCGAGCTCGCGCTTGCCTTAAACAGCATAAACAAAGTTCAACACAGCTAATATAACCCTCAGAATGGATCTTTACAAAGTGTTCATCATGCAGCATGTCTAATCGCATAAGTATAGTATTTATTTGGATGTTTCACATTTGATTCTGAATGAGTTTGATTGTGCTCCGTGGCTAACGGGCTAACATTACACTCTGTTGGAGAGATTTATAAAGAATGAAGTTGTGTTTATGAATTATACAGACTGCAAGTGTTTAAAAATGAAAATAACGACAGTCTTGTCTCCGTGAATACAGTAATAAACGATGGTCACTTTAACCACATTTAACAGTACATTAGCAACATGCTAACGCAACATTTAGTAAGACAATTCACAAATATCACTAAAAATATCATGATATCATGGATCATGTCAATTATTATTGCTCCATCTGCCATTTTTCGCTATTGTTCTTGCTTGCTTACCTAGTCTGATGATTCAGCTGTGCACAGATCCAGACGTCCTGCCCTTGTCTAATGCCTTGAACATGGGCTGGCATATGCAAATATTGGGGGCGTACATATTAATGATCCCAACTGTTACGTAACAGTCGGTGTTATGTTGAGATTCGCCTGTTCTTCGGAGGTCTTTTAAACAAATGAGATTTATATAAGAAGGAGGAAACAATGGTGTTTGAGACTCACTGTATGTCATTTCCATGTACTGGACTCTTGATATTCAACTATGCCAAGGTAAATTCAATTTTTAATTCTAGGGCACCTTTAAACAAATCTTCTTATCTTACGCATTTTTGCTTCTCAAAAAATGTATCTTGTTGTTTAGATATTTTCAAGGATTTTTTGCAGTGTCGACACAGATATTAACTTCCTCTAGTGTGTGAACGTCAAGTTTGCTCACACCACAGAGGATTTAAGCATGCGATATCACCACTGCCCTCACTCGCAGGTGTGCGGCCACAGGTGTTCTTCCTGTGTTAGTTAATTGAGGCTTTTTTGTAACACAAAGCCCTTCAAGTAATGTTATCTTCCAGCACCTCTTTCCTCTATACCTTCCAGTCTTTTCTTCCTTTGTTCTTGTCTCTTTCTTTATCTCTAACCTTCTCTCTTTCCACTCAATCCTGTGGCATCTGAGCTGTCACTGTAAACTGCGGCAGTAAGGTGTGAAAAAGTAAATGCTTATTTAATAGAGTTTGATGAAAGGAAGTGAATCATGAATCCATGACTCATAAATTATCTCGTTTTTGATGCATTCGTTCATGTTGGTTATGTTTAAAGTTGATGCTTAGAAAGTTCATTGAACTGAAATCAGTAAAACAATCTCACGTTCAAAGATCAGCTACTGTATAGCGTTACAGGAGATTACAGACGACAGCTCTGTGAGGAAACCTGAGCGTTATTGAATCAGTATGTATGTCAGAGCGCGAGTGCCACTGTAGCTGTGTAACAGTGTAACCTGTTTCCCTCTCGCTCTCTTTCTCTCACTTTCTCCACCTCTAATGCACAGAACAGTGGCGTCTTTCTCCCGCAACCCAAAGTGTCGGTTTCATCCTCGTCATCTTTAGACACGGCTTTTGCCAGCGGTGTTCTAATCATGCCCAGAACACACTGCAGCACTCTGCACGGGGGGGAAAAAAAAGAGAATGTACCTGATGTCTAGAAACTGAAAACCATTTGCTCAAGTGCAGTACATCTCTACAGCATTCCTTGTTGGATGTTAGAATGTGTTTGAATTTGTTTGTTTGTTTTTTACAACTCGGTGAAAGAGTTTCCAGTGACGAGCTGCATTGTATTATTTGCACTTAGCTTTGTTTTCCCCATCAGAATCGACCCGTGGCCCATTTTTGGATCTTGGCTCTCCAAATGTGGACCATTGTTTTATCTGACTACATTATTTTCTTTGTATTTTATAGAGGGTATTCGTCGACGTCACTTTCCCGCCGAAAACGCGCTCCCTCAGCTGGACTGAGTGGCAAAAGAACCTGCTGCGTGACTGGATTTAGTAGAGGAAACTGCGAAAACGCGAATAAAACTAACGAATTACACTAAAGGTTGGAATTGAATGTGTTCCTTACAACTTGTCAAATAAAACTAATCCATGGATATCGACATGCAGCCAGGAGTCGTGTTTCATGACATTTATATGTTCCTGATTTCGACGGTGGGGAAATACATAAAGAAAATCTGCCTGTGAATATTTTATGTAACTAAATTAAATTCGCGTAATCACTTATATCAATGTTATATCGTCATATTGTCCAGCCCTAAAACATATATATAGTTTTATAGTATAGTTTTTGTCAGTGTTGTTTATTTAAAAACACACAATTATGCAGAATATATTATGAATATATTTAATACGAAAATATTTAATTGATGAGTTGTACATAATATATAACAATACAATATACAATATATGATTTTACCTCAAAATACAACATTTTGACACAAAATGATAACTGCAAATCCATGTTTCTCTGCCTGGAGTTCAGATGTTTCTGTGAATTGCAGTGATCCATTTGCTTTTTTTCTGTTGCTTTCTGATTTTTTTTTTTTTTTTAATATGCTTTTGTGTCAAAGCTATTTGCACAGTCAATCACAAAGCTCTTTCCCGTTTTGGATGTGTTTTGTGTGTTTTTCGCGACATTCACGCTGAAAACCAATGCTGCCGCTCAGTCTTTTGCCTCTCAGTGGACGTGACCGCAGTCGTAACGGTCGACGGTGACGTCACTTGCATACCCTCTATAGAGTATAATTTAATTCAGTCATTCTTAAAGGTTTTTCAAAGTCTCGATTTAGCTTTCTTGTGTCTACTAGAATAAGTTTTTATGCTTGAATGTTAAAAAAAAACCGTTAATTTTTTACATTTCATATTGTTGCAGCACCTCTCTTTCCAGTCTGTCAGTAACGCTCTGTTAAGTTCCCGGTCTCTAAGCCCCTCCTTCTGGAAAAAGGGCAATGTGTCCTGATTGATCGGCTGGACCAGTGAGTTGTGATTAAATCAACTGTCAAATCAAAGTTTCAACATACTACTAATGCAACTCAACCAGGCCTCACCTCTTTTTTTTTTGTATGCCTTGGGCAGGAATTATTTAATAAGGTCATTAAACGATAACTGTGACTATATCAACATGAAATATTGTTTATGATAAAAGCTGAGACTAAAATGTAGTTTAAAAAATAAAAACTTTTCTAAAACCTCTATTTTTGTCGAAATTAAAGAGACAAAATATTACAGACTGCTGCACAAGCCTTTAATACGATCTTTTATGCTTGCAGTAGTCAGATACAGTAAAGAGTTTAAATCTCCCAATCAGAGCTTTTCTTTAAAATTATATATTTTCTGTCCAGTGTTTTACTTAATCTTTGCAATCTGGCAACCATGTGCATCCGCTAACTGCGGAAGAAGCGCAAAAGATCTGAAAAAAACAACAATCAAGTAAACTGTAGTGTAGCGATCTTTATTTGAGATATTCTGCTTTCGTAAAAGTGTCATTTCAGGCTCTGTTATGTCACTCCATTTGCTGCGACTAAATCTGCGAACAGACCTTCAGTTACTGTAATTCCAAAATGGGTCTTGACTATTGTTTGTGATTGTGGTTGCTGAATAAATCTGGCAACCTGTTGAAAATACAAAGTGCTGTGTAAATGAAACATTAATGTTTTCATAATGTATAGAGTGTTAATTTAGTACACTGAATGAGGTAAAATAAACCATGCATATGAGTTGACATTCTCTTGATTTGTGCTTAGAGGTGAAAGTGCAATAATCCTAATGAAATGTGCGTCACGGAAACCAGGGACACAAGCGGAAGAAGCGCAAAAGATCTGAAAAAAACAACAATCAAGTAAACTGTAGTGTAGCGATCTTTATTTGAGATATTCTGCTTTCGTAAAAGTGTCATTCAGTCAGGCTCTGTTATGTCACTCACGATTTGCTGCGACTAAATCTGCGAACAGACCTCCTCAGTGATGAACTGTAATAAATCCAAACATGGTTCTTGACTATTGTTTGTGATTGTGGTTGCTGAATAAAAGTCATTTTTGCTGTGTAAATGGAAAAACATTCATGTTTTCATAATGTATAGAGTGTTAATTTATATGATAAATAGCCTGTAGTACACTGCACATTATCCTTTATTATTAATGATGCGGTCCGATTTTTTCCCGTTGCGTCTGTCGTTGCTTTGCAACCGTGCAGCTTTAAGGGGGTATGGCTTATCTAAATGAGATGTAAATGAGCCCTTTTGCATCCCAGCAGGTGAGAACAGGCGAGAACTGCAAAAATGAGGTCATTTTCTGCCCTTGAGATTTTTGAGTGCCTTCCTTCAAATGCCACAACTTCTCCAAATATTTAGATTTCCATGTGTTACACATCGTGAAAGCTTGGAGACTACATAACTCAAAATGCCCCAGAACCGACTTGTGTCCCTACTTTCCGTGATGAAATGTAAAAGAAAAAAGACAATTGTTGCGATTATGATTTTGAGCAAAATAACCATTGTTATCAGTTTAACCATTATGCAGCATGACCAGAATGTGACATTGACTAAAACTAGACTAAAATGCCCAGACATTTAGACTAAAACTTGACTAAACAAAAACAGGACAAGGTTGACTTGACTATGATAAAAAATAAAAAGTACATTTGACTAAGACTAAGTCTAAATTTCAAAAACTAAATTAACACTAGTTTTAGGGAGTTCAAAAACAGTGCTTACTGATATCAATAACTCATTAAAGAAAGTTGAAAATGTAAAAAAAGCATAAGCTGAAATGATACTGTCCACACAGACAACAGCACATGTGCAAGTGATTTGAGTGCTTGAAAAGAAAGGTCCACTGATTTATGCCCTCAACTGTGCATGAGATGAAGCAGAATGTGGATACCTGGGCCTTTAATCTGATTCTACTGTACCCTACTGTAAATCCAATCATATCTGTTTCACAGGGAAGAATGAGTTGAGAAATTGAACTCTATCTGCATTAGTTATCATCACCTTCTGTGTCATTATCTTCAAGACTCATACAGCACCTACCTTTAGTCGTTTCTCCTCTACCAATGTTCGGCCTGGATACCTGAGTGCAAAGATCATGTGTAATGTGTGCTTATAACAGCCAACAACTGCCAGCCGTGTGTGTGTGTGTGTGTGTGTGTGTGTGTGTGTGTGTGTGTGTGTGTGTGTGTACTCTGCCTCTGCTGTTAGTGTTGTAGATTTTTTTTTTTTTTTTTCCTAGAGGGCCATCTGTTCCCTCAAAGACTCTCAGATTCCATATGGCCATGATGGAGTGGACACATTCTGATGAAGAACCACTAGTGACGCTTGCCACTTGCCCACCCAAAAGGAAGGTCAAATAAAGTATTAGCTTAGATATTTTTTAATTAGATTAATAATACAATTAGATTAAAAAAATAACAATATTTTAACTTTATTCAACAATATCTTCTCTTCTCAGTCATTCTCATTAGTTGTTTACATCCAGCGCTTCCAGGTTCTATGTCAGAACGCTGGCTCCTGTGTCAGCATCATATGTATGCATCGTGCTGCTCACGTGATCAGCTTCGGCCAATACTGAGCCAGTGTTCGGACATAAACATGGAAGCTTTCACTGTGCTTACTGCATCAACAGTATAAGTATAATGACAGGCAAGAGATTATTTTTTTTGTTTTTGCGCTCTAAAAGTGTTCTCGTCGATTCATAAAATTATGGTTGAACCATTGCAGTCACGTCGACAATGCCTTTCTGAAAGTTGTGGTTATATTGCTGTCTATGGACGAGTCATATACCTCTCCAGTGCTTCCCACAGGTTTGAAATGTACTTGCGGTGGTAGCCGGGTGAAAAATCCTTCTGTTACCCACAACAAAAAAATGGTCTACTACATGTGACAAACAAATAAAGTGTGATTTTTAACTGTAATTTTATTTATTTAAATTAATTTTAATTACATAGCATACTATTACCTTTAATTACATATTAATATTATGCATTATTATGCATTGTAAATTATGCAAAATTACAGCATTTAAATGGTTCTCCTTTTCCTATGTTCTCCTTGCTGCCATATAGTGTCTCTCAGTGAATGGGACACAGATTTTACTATTGAAATTTATAAAATGAATAATATATGTGTCAAATAATGTTCTTAGTCTTTTCTTCCTGTGGGGGAGACTACAATAAGTTACTATGAATTAAATGGAAATCAAATTAAATACAATTTATTGTGTAACCAAAATACCAATAATGCCCAAAAGAAAAAGAAAAAAACTTAGCGTGTCACTTTTAATTATAAACAAACCCGAAATACACCGGGACTCTTATTTTGAAATGTCTGTACTATTGCAGGCTGATCCTTCAGATTCTTACAACATTTTATATAAAGGCCATAAAGTAGACATTGTAATAATTCATCAACTTGAGTTCATTAGCAATCGCTTGGCATAAATCTGCGCTTTTCATTGATTGAGAATCACTTTGAAGCAGTCTGAAGCGCTGTTGCGCGAGCTTGTAGAACCAACCTATGTGTAGAACGCGCAACAGCGCCACCTTGTGACTTTGCAAAATGCAGCGCCCGTGGGAATGTTAGCGGGAGTAAACTGTTCTGACGCGCACATAACGAGCAGGTACGAAACGACTAGTTAATCGATCACAGATGGTTTCATTATCTTGGGCCGATATAAAAGTGTAAGAGGATAAAAATGTGTAAAAATGTGTCTCCAAATATACCTGGGCAGCCCGCCCAAGTAAAGTCTATGTGTGGGAAGCACTGCTCTCGTATTTCATCAAAAATATCTTAATTTGTGTTCCGAGGATTAACAAAGGTCTTAAGGGTGTGCCATTTTTGGGTGAACTAACCCTTTAAGGTCCAAAAATAAAGCACCAAAAGTACCATAAAAGTACTCCCATGCAGTGAGTTTGGTTTAAGAACAAATCTTTTAAGCGGTTCTTTTGAATGAAGCAAAGAGAGAGTAATTGGGTGCCATGTGTTGATTGCAGAGATACAGACCGACCGATTCGGCTGTGAGAAGGAAAGAAAGGACTGAAGAGGAGGCCTCATCCTCCTTTCATCCTTTTCCTCTGGTTTTCTCTCTCCCTCATTTCTCCGGTCCTCCCCTGTGTGCGGTTATGATCAATGTTTATGCTCCATAATGTTTCCTGACTCTCCCGAGGCGTCAGTGCAGGAGGGATTGACCCGTCTCATGCAATGTTAGTGGGCCACGTTGAACTGCTGTCCTGTTGATTAAGTGCCGGGGGCCGGCGCTTCTCATTACGGCTACACGCGAAGCCCAGGCTGCCAAATGTACGGAGCATGTGCGAGCAGTCTCACCGCAAGCGCTCTGGGAATTGAAGTCCATTTCCTCTGTACGCCACTGCACCTTAAAAGAGTAAGAAACGGCGTATTATCTTGTAAAAAAAGGGGTCGTTTGTACTTTAGGTTGTGGTGTTCAATGTGGCCCTCAGGGGCCACACCTACAGCGCTGTGGGTTTGGTAAGGATGCGATGTATAATATATGCAGCAAGCCCCAAATCTGAGGAAGAAGGAGGTAGAACCCTATTACCCACAATCCACAAGCAGAGGAAGCACAGTGTTTACCTAAAAATAAATAGACAGAGTGATCCTCAGAGACTTAGTCTTATACATGCACATTTATTAAATACAGACAGAGGCCACATAGCTACACATTTCCAAAAAGCAAACATATATGCACAAACAACCCGATTAAGATACACAGACATATACAGACACTCTGCACATAGACTTAGAGGTATACAGGAAAATGATAAATTCACTGCTAAAAGCTGTTGGACACCTAGTTTTTCATCTCGCTCCTTCTCTCCTGAATGTAGTGTGGAGTAAAGTCCTTGGCTCTGTGAAAGGACGTAAAGTGAATGCAGGGAAAAATGATTAAGTAACTGTTTCATTTTATACCTTGGGGCAATTTGCCACAAACCCTTCATCTCCTGGCCTTCCTCCTTCACATGTATTTGCCTCTTTCTTTTACTGCGTTATCTGCTTCGCATATTTGAGCCTCATGTTGCATCATTCTTTAGCCCTTTTCCGACTGGGACTTGTTTGCTTTGAGGAATTGTGATTTTGTTTCACAGGTGTGAACTTTATGATTTTTATCCCGTCCGATCAGACATGTCTTTTCTTGCAACCTCTGTAAATATTAGAAATTACATATTGTTTTTCATCTAACTCGGGTGTCCTCTTAGAGGTTTAATCCGGTCTGGATAGGATTGTATGTGATTTGCGTTTTTTTATTTTTTATTTTTTTTAATGCCTGGTTCATTTTCATAATTTAATCTTTGAAAACTTTATGGATAAATTACTAGTTTGTGGTACTGCTGGCATCACATCAGATTAAAACTTAAATAAATTACTGTAATAAAATTAATATTTTTTTAATGATTTAAAAAGTATTTTAAAATAATAGTAATAATTAATTAATTATTATTTTACAAATAATAATATATTTTTTAATTAATTAATAATTCAATAAATTAAATGCTAATTAAAAAAAAAAAATGTGTGTGTTGTGAATCATTGAATCATTCATTCAGCCTATTATTGAAAAATGAGTCATTCACGATTTAATATTATTCTTTATTAAAATTAAAGAGCTTAAGTGAGTTAAATTAAAGAGTTAAAGAGTAAGTGATTTCCCCACTAATGACAGATGTATCTTTTTTTCTTCCAGTTTTCTTTCTCCGTCCTCCATAATTTATATCAAGCTATAGAAAAATGGCAGAAATAATAGCTTAAAGGATTAATTCAGTTTAAAATGAAAATTACCGCGAGATTTACTCCCTCAAGCCATCATAGGTGCATATGATTTTCTTCTTTCTGATGAACGCAATCTGAGTCATATTAATAAATATCCTGACGCGTCCAAGCTTTATAATGGCAGTGAACTGGACCAATGAGTATGAAGCTCAAGAAAGTGCATCCATCCATCATAAATGTACTCCACATGGCTCCGGGGGGTTAATAAAGGCCTTCTTAAGCGAAGTGATGCGTTTATGTGAGAAAAAAATCCATATTTAAAAAGTTATCAAGTAAAATAGCTAGCTTCCGCCAGACCGCCCTCCATATTCAACTTAGGAAGAAAGCGTAATTTCGTCAGAAAGAAGAAAGTCATATACGCCTAGGATGGCTTGAGGGCGATTAAAGCTTGGGGTAGTTTTCATTTTAAAGTGAACAATTCCTTTAAATTAAAGAGTTTTAGTAACACTCCAAAAACTTTTTATTATGTATGTTTATCAGTCACTTTTACACATCACATTCTTCCACCAGTTTTCTCTTTTCATAAACAAGATGAACTCAAATGACGAACTGAACCAACTACTTTACTTCATACAGAAAATGGAGCTAAACAGTCCAGAGAGGAGGGTGTACTGCAACATGTGCGACCGTGCTCTGATTTTTGATGGGCTGAGAGGTTATTGCCTGGAGATGTGGAGTGCGTTGAACATGTGCATGTTTAAGGCAGCGTTGCAGGAATTTCCACACAGCTCCTACATCTGTGTATTATGGATTTTGAAGGTACAATATGTACGTGTACTAGGGGTGCTAATACGATCCAGGACCACACAGGCGTGGGAGGATGGGACCCGGCTCCGGCACCGGGCCAAAAAAATCACCCCTCTCCCACAGGCGCCGTCATCCTGGTGAGCGCCGCCACCTTCTCGACTTTCAAGGCTGCACAACATCCGGGAGAGGGCCCCTGCTCACCCACCCGGCCCAGCTACCCACCCGCCAGCACCTTTAGTCTCAGGGGTGCGTGCGAGCTCCCTCGGCACTCCGTATGCCACAGCGCCCGACATTTATAGCTCATTACGGAGGTGACTGAGATGAGGGGGTGATGGGTGGAGGTGACAGGTGGGGTGGCGTAAGTTGGGAGAGCGAGGTGATATAGGGGCGTGTGGCAGGAGGAGAGCAGTGTGTGGCTGCTCTAAGAGGCGGGTCGCCTGCATCCCACTGGATGGGGGCAAATGAAGCATTTACATGCTGGTCTACAGTGTGTCATTTTTTTTTTACAGTACAAGTGTGTATGGTGCTGCTTTTTCTCTTTATAAATGTGGCCTTATTTATTTCGCTGGTTTTATTTGCCCTGGTGTTTATGCATTTGGCCGGCAGCTGGTGTGTTTTATTTGTGCTTTGCTGATGCTTGACTTTACGGAGTGTGTGTGTGTGTGTGTGTGTGCACAGCAACGACTGGACATGTTGTTCTGTATTTTATGAGAACTTACAGGACACAAATGCCGCTGCCGGCAATAAACACATCAGTTTTCTCTCAAAGCGACAGGCGAGCTGTTCGGCAGAACCATGAGAAATGATAGAAATTCCTCAGATCCCCTTTAACCCAGTTACATCTTGCACAACTTAATGCAACTCAAAAGTGTGTCTGATGTTGTGGTATGTGATGTCATTTTTAGAGTCAAGGGAAAACCTAGAAATATCAGGGAATTTTAAAGGGATAACTCACCCAAAAATAAAAATTCTGTCATCATTTAAAGGGTTAGTTCACCCAAAAATAACATTTCTGTTATTAATTGCTCACCCTCATGTCGTCTCAAACCTGTAAGACCTTTGTTTGTCTTCGGAACACAAATTAAGATATTTTTGATGAAATCTGATCCACACATAGGCAGCAATGTCAATGCACTTTTTGAGGTCCAGAAAGGTACTAAAGACATCATGAAAACCGTTGTTGTGACTACAGTGGTTCAACCTTATTATGCTTTATACTTTTTGTGCGCAAAAACAAAACAAAAATAACAACTTTATTCAACAAATTTATCTGTCTCCCTGTCATAATGCTACGCTATTTTCGTTGCAGAGCTTCAGTGTTTACGTCCGAACGGAGGCTCAGTATTGGCCGGCTCTGGTCACGTGAGCAGCATGACGCAAAACAAAAATAATGACTTTATTCTGCTAAGGTCATTAAAACTAATGGAAATCCATTGATTAAAATGTGTTGAACCCTGCTATTATACAAACCCATATGATTTTCTTTCCAAACAAAAGCAACTTTCTTTGTTCCAAGCTGCTCTTTTTCACAAAGTGTATGATTTATATTGCCAAGAGCCAAAAAAAGAAAAGAAAAGACAAACATGCATGAAATTATTATATTTAATTCATATTTTATGCTGCTTTATACTAAGCCATACTTTGTTTACTTGTATGCTATTTATATTTGATATTCAGTGTAAGTCTTCCCCTCTACTGTAGCTTTCGAATGTTGTGTTAAATGAAACACAAAAAATTGTCAGAGCAAATTTGAAAAACTTGACTTCAGGGGAGAATTCTCCTCACACAAATTAATTGTGCTCCTCATTCCAGGTCTTCTGAAGCCAAATGAGTAACTTTTATGATGGGCAGTATACATCATATTCTACTGTGTATTATACTACAAAAAAGAGCACCTCAAACACTGTTTTTTTTATGGTGGAAAGAAAGTAATATGAGGATGAAACATCATGGGGGTGAGTGAGCACTGACAAAATTGTGGGGTGAATGGTTTCTTTACACAAACATCCCTTGGGGGTTTTGAATCAGTAAGACCTGCTGTCATGTCTGGTTTTTCCTGCTCTGCCATTGTGGATGTGTCCAGTTTCTGAGTAACTGTGAGGGAAAGAAATAGAGTGTGAAAGAGTGCTAGGGATATTGGAAACGAAGGCAATGGCTGCAGCTGAGATTGCAGAGAGTGGTGAATGTGCTGGCAGCGAATGTGCAGAGCGAAGGGCCTTTGGCCAAAAGACCACACCTCTCAATCTGCTTTAATTCCCAGCATAACCTACCGGGTGTCACTGAGCCACAGGGTTGTCCCAGCCACTGCAAATACACACGCACGTCGGAATTCCCTTTGTTTCCACTTGGACTAACTTCTGCTCCATTCATAAAAATACTGTACCTGTTTATCTGATTGACTGCCAAACCTCACCTGCTGTGTTTGCTCGGAAGTGTGCTGACGTGTTCAGACTCCGTCAGATATCGCTCGATTGACGGAAGGTTTATCATGTGATATCTCAGTTCTGTACCACTGCCCCGGGCACTGACCATCGTGACGTCCATGAACTACACTCAAACAAGTAAGGTTTGTGAAGAGGAAAGGAGATAGATCTTTAACTGGGCTCCTGTCCAAACACAGTGGTGACCTTTGACTCTACCCGCCTCTCTGACATCTGGCTGTATTCCATTTCTCTCTCTAGGTGTTTCTCTTTAATCAAGTCATGCTAATTATGTGTGTAAGTATTAGGGCTGTCAGTTGATTCAAACATTTATTCAAATTCATGTTATTGTTTAGAAAAAAATCTGTTGTATATGTCAACTGATTGATTTTGCCAATCTCTTGTGGGTCTGTGGGACTTCAAGAAAGCATAAAAGCACCATAAAATAATCTATATGATTTATGTGCTATATTCCAAGTCTTTTGAAGAGTGTACATTAGAGATTGCATAAGGAATATACCCAAACTGCTGTGACCAGATCAGCGATTCACTGAGAACTTGATTTTGTGAATGATCATTCAGATCAGTTTTGTGATCTGGATCAGCAAATTCATTGAAAAGATTTGACTCAAAAGAGTCATTTATTCATGATTCGGATTGCTAATAATGATCATGTCAAAGATAGTTGTCAAGATTTTCAGTGAATAACGACATAGGGCGAGATTTACTAAACTGGGCAAATTAGCGTGAAACAACAATCCCATAAAAGCGCAGATGGGAGTGAAAGTTTTTGTAAGTACACTGTACAAAATGAATCACCAGTCTTGTAATTTTCATAAAAAAAAAAATTAAGATGATAATTAAAAATAGTGTGTATATTTTATTAATACAATTGTGGTTCAGTGAGAATATTTCACTAATAAAATCAAGAGATACCTTTTCCTAATTTTTTTAAGGAAACGTACACCAGTTTTGAGGCCTGAACTGAGGAACCGATTAAGCTAATAAAATTAAGAAAAGAAGGATACCTATTTAATTTAAGAGAATTAGCTCAATTTTGCGGTTTTATTTAGACACCATTGTTAGTTCCCAGTATGCTTTGCATATTGGCTGGAAATGGAGAGAAAATATTGAAATTAAGTGTTATTTTCTGTGTTTTTGGGTGAAGGGGAATATCTGTTGATGTTTAATGTTTCAGTTATGTTTAACATTTGAAAGACTTTCTGTTATGTTGAAGTTTTGATCATTACCATTGTGCAGAAGAGTAAAGCTTATTGTTAGGTTGTGAATAACTGCATGTACTAATACTTTGAAACATGTTGCTTTCTTCAATAAGCAGTAACTTTGCTAGTGCCAAGTTTGTTCCTACTTGTGCTGTGCTAGCAGAATAGTCTTTTAATTGTACAACATAACTCAAAGTCAAATATAAACAGGTCGTTTCCATTCACTCTAAATCACACACTTTTGAGAGTCAACTTAAAATTAAAAAGCAAATTTCACATAAAATATTAAATTAAAGGTTGAGTAATTTCTATTTATTAGAACGTTTCCTTTGCAATACTTTTTACTCAAACAATATAATACTGAATTAAACCACACTTTTGAAGTGTATGCTTTAGAAACATCCAAGTAAATAATACAATGGATATTGTGTAGATACCATATCTGCATAGAAGTAACATAGTGCCTGAACACAGAGACCTCAATACTTGGTACACAATACACAATGATGGTAACATTCGACAGCGTTTTTGAGAAGGAATGTGTCATTTTGAGTAGAAAATGTACACCAAATGTCACAAAAATGGCAAGTTACTAAACCTAACAACAAAAGCAATGATAAACAGTGTAAATACAGCTGGAAAACACTGAAAAATCAACCTCATTAATTATTCAAGGCCCAGTGCAGGATGGGAACACCAGTATCAGAAAAGTTGAGTAGTTTTACTTAATTTTATAATGTTGATATTTACACTTTCTACAAGCTTGAATTGAGTACTAATATAGAATTTACTTTTAAATTCTTGTCTGAACTAACTTTTTCATGTAAAAATTACATTTGTTTTTTTTTTTCTGTATTATTTACTTAAGCGCTGTCATGATCACCAGTTGGAGTGCCCTATTTAGCCACCTGAGGGCACTCCAACACGGACTACTTCTCACCACACTTTTGAACTACAATTCCCATAACCCACTTCCCGGACTCATTATCCCGTTCATTGCACCCAGCTGTTTTGTGTTTGTTCATTAGTGTCTGTCTATTTATACCTGGTTTGTTTCTGCTTTTGTTATGGTGTTTTCATGCATGTTTCTGGTTTTCTCTGTTTTGGTTTTCTTTGTGTTTTTCTTGTTTTTTGTATGGACTGTCTCTGTGGATTTTGACCCTTGCCTGTTTGTGGATTACGTTTCTGGATTACCCCATTAAAAGCTGCACATGGATCTTACCAGTTTGTCTCTGTACAATCCGTGACAACCGCAGAATCGTTTTGATCAGTGCAGCCAGATCTTTTCCATAATGACCAGCACAATGTATCAAGAACAGTGCAAAAATCATGTTGGGTCGCCAAACAAGCAGAGCCATTGATAATCAGGTGCATGAGATCTTTTAAAAACACAGGCGAAAAATGGGTTAAGACGCGCTTTCTTTGGGGATGGTAAATAATGGCGCAAATACCAAAAAAATCATTACTGCAAACCTTAGTAAATCATGTTGCGTGATTCATTTAAATAGTCTCCTCCAATAAATTTTGCGTCTAAAAGGGAAACTCCTATAAATGCATATGCAATAAGGTTAGCTACAAAAATAAGTTTGTCCACACCTTTTTATCACCAATTCTTCAATTTTAAGTCTTTAGTAAATCCTGACAGTTGTTTTTTAGCGCCAAAATGAAGTTTGCACTGGTGCAAACTGTTAGTAAATCTAGCCCTAATGTAGGTGACAATAGATAATCACTTTTATGGTGGTTTTTGTTGTTGTTGTAATTTTGGGTCCTCAATGGATACTTTCATTATATTGAGAAAAGTGGCTTTTCTGTATGTCATACAGGTTTGGAACAACTTGATGATGAGTACATTATAACAGATATCACAATTCTTTAAATTTCACCATAAAAAATGCTAAGGGCTTTACTTTTGATAAACACCTTTTTCCCATTTACTGATCAACCAATCCTCTTCTAATGACATTGTATGTGTGAGACACCTGATGTGGCTCCAATCACTTGTAATCAGCTCTGAATGTTCCAATCATTTTGTTAGAAATCACACAGAATGAAGCAGTTATAATGTCAAATTGAATAAGTTTTTAAACATATTTAATTAATCGCATGTGTTTAACTTTGACAGCCCTAAAAAGTAGGTCATTAGATGGAGAGCAGTGCATTTGGTCTATTTGGCTTTACGTTGCATCAGAGGAAGAGCAGTGCGCCATCTGCCACGATCTGAGGGGAAGTTCACAGCCTCCTCCCTGACACTGAGCATGCTCTGACTGCAGTGAGATCACTTGATAAGTTGCTAGACTCAAGCAATTCCTATTGGTATACTGTAATGAAAAATAAATGCTGAAGCATCCGTCTTAAAGTAAATCTCAGGTTCTTTATGCCTGACTGACTGGCCTTGTGAAAGATTAATGGAGCATGATTTAACTCTGCACAAAAGCCGGCAAACCCTACAGAGAACTTGGCGAATCTTCCTTTTGTGAACGTCAAAGTTTTGTTTTTTGATTGATTCACCTTAGAAATGGCGAGATTAGGAGGGAAAAAGCCTTCTAATTTGTTTTTCAAGTACAATCACATTCTTGGCAACGTCTTGACCTGTCTTTGCCAAAGGCATGGTGGAATGAGAGAGGAGGCCGTGTGCTCTTTGAAGGGGAGTGTTTGTGTGTGTTGGGGGGGCTGGGTCAGTTTCCCACAATGCCCTTCATTTCCCCTTTTTGTTTCCCCCTAAACATCCGTCTGTGCCTAAGGGAAGTGACTTTGTCAGACCAGTCTGTACCCTGCATCCAGCATTTCGGTGTCAGGCTGACCATACGCAAGATAACCACAGTCTCGCTGCGTAGTCTTGATCTTAATCCACCCCATTCATTTTCCTTATTCTTGAGCTGCAGAAGATGCTAAACAGACACAAGCAAAATTTCTCCTCAGATAAGATGGCGATTATTCAAATGCAATAAAAGTCTGTGGTGATTGATGTTGTAAAAGCAAAGTGTTAGATAGAAAGGGCTACGTCTGCCAAAAGAAGCTCACTCCCCGTCCATCAGGACATATTCTACAGGTTGAGATGAGCAATAGTAGACTGTTATTGCCTGCACAATCACATTTGACGTTTGACATTATTGTCAAGGTAAAGAAATTTGTTTTGCAGATTGCACATGTTCTGTTTATAAATATTTTGTGTAAATTACCATACCAATATTACCAATCCCAAACTTCTGAACAGCAGTGTATATTATATACACACACACATATACATATATATATATATATATATATATATATATATATATATATATATATATATATATATATATATATATATATATATATATATACAGGGGGTACGGAAAGTATTCACTCTTTGTTAAATTGCAGCCATTTGCTAAAATCATTTAAGTTCATTTTTTTCCTCAATGTACACACAGCACCCCATATTGACAGAAAAACACAGAATTGTTGACATTTTTGCAGATTTATTAAAAAAAAGAAAAAGAAAAACTGTAATATCACATGGTCCTAAGTATTCAGACCCTTTGCTCAGTATTTAGTAGAAGCACCCTTTTGATCTAATACAGCCATGAGTCTTTTTGGGAAAGATGCAACAAGTTTTTCACACCTGGATTTGGGGATCCTCTGCCATTCCTCCTTGCAGATCCTCTCCAGTTCTGTCAGGTTGGATGGTAAACGTTGGTGGACAGCCATTTTTAGGTCTCTCCAGAGATGCTTAATTGAGTTTAAGTCAGGGCTCTGGCTGGGCCATTCAAGAACAGTCACGGAGTTGTTGTGAAGCCACTCCTTCGTTAATTTAGCTGTGTGCTTAGGGTCATTGTCTTGTTTGAAGGTAAACCTTCGGCCCAGTCTGAGGTCCTGAGCACTCTGGAGAAGGTTTTCGTCCAGGATATCCCTGTACTTGGCCGCATTCATCTTTCCCTCGATTGCAACCAGTCGTCCTGTCCCTGCAGCTGAAAAACACCCCACAGCATGATGCTGCCGCCACCATGCTTCACTGTTGGGACTGTATTGGACAGGTGATGAGCAGTGCCTGGTTTTCTCCACACATACTGCTGAATTAAGGCCAAAAGTTCTATCTTGGTCTCATCAGACCAGAGAATCTTATTTCTCACCATCTTGGAGTCCTTCTGGTGTTTTTTAGCAAACTCCATGCGGGCTTTCATGTGTCTTGCACTGAGGAGAGGCTTCCGTTCGGGCCACTCTGCCATAAAGCCCCGACTGGTGGAGGGCTGCAGTAATGGTTGACTTTCTACAACTTTCTCCCATCTCCCGACTGCATCTCTGGAGCTCAGCCACAGTGATCTTTGGGTTCTTCTTTACCTTCTCTCACCAAGGTTTTTCTCCCCCAATAGCTCAGTTTGGCTGGACGGCCAGCTCTAGGAAGGGATTCTGGTTCATCCCAAATGTCTTCCATTTAAGGATTATGGAGGCCACTGTGCTCTTAGGAACCTTAAGTGCAGCAGAAATTTTTTTGTAACCTTGGCCAGATCTGTGCCTTGCCACAATTCTGTCTCTGAGCTCTTCAGGCAGTTCCTTTCACCTCATGATTCTCATTTGCTCTGACATGCACTGTGAGCTGTAAGGTCTTATATAGACAGGTGTGTGGCTTTCCTAATCAAGTCCAATCAGTATAATCAAATACAGCTGGACTCAAATGAAGGTGTAGAACCATCTCAAGGATGATCAGAAGAAATGGACAGCACCTGAGTTAAATATATGAGTGTCACAGCAAAGGGTCTGAATACTTAGGACCATATGATATTTCAGTTTTTCTTTTTTTTTAAATCTGCAAAAATGTCAACAATAAATGATTTTAGCAAATGGCTGCAATATAACAAAGAGTGAAAAATGTAAGGAGGTCTTTGATTAGAAATACAGTAAAAACAGTAAAATACAGTATAAAATACAGTAAAAACAGTAATATTGTGAAATATTATTACAATTTAAAATGTAAAATTTAACTGGTTTTGATTTTAATATATTTTTAAATGTAATTTATTCCTGTGATGGCAAAGCTGAATTTTCAGCATCATTACTCCAGTCTTCAGTGTCACATGATCCTTCAGAAATTCATTCTGATATGCTGATTTGGTGCTCAAGAAACATTTTTTATTATTATTATCAATGTTGAAAACAGTTGTGTACAATTTTTTTCAGTATTCTTTGATAAATAGTATATTATCTATCTATCTATCTATCTATCTATCTATCTATCTATCTATCTATCTATCTATCTATCTATCTATCTATCTATCTATCTATCTATCTATCTAAAACTTCTGAACAGCAGTGTATATTATATACACACACACACATACATATATATATATATATATATATATATATATATATATATATATATATATATATATATATATATATATATATATATATATATATATATATATATATATATATATATACACAGGGGGTACGGAAAGTATTCACTCTTTGTTATATTGCAGCCATTTGCTAAAATCATTTAAGTTCATTTTTTTCCTCAATGTACACACAGCACCCCATATTGACAGAAAAACACAGAATTGTTGACATTTTTGCAGATATATCACATGGTCCTAAGTATCTATCTATCTATCTATCTATCTATCTATCTATCTATCTATCTATCTATCTATCTATCTATCTATCTATCTATCTATCTATCTATCTATCTATCTATCTAAAATTTTAGCAATTTTATGTAAATTTCATTTACTTTCATTAAATTCCATTATATCATAAATCCATCCTGCACACGGAAAGATCTATACTGTTTGACCACTTCTTTCATCCTCTCTCTTTCTGCCCATTTCTAAACCATTTATCATCCACTCTTTGTAAACCTGACATGTAACAGTAACTAAAAGGTCAACTACTCAGAGACAGTAATCAGGCATGTAGTGAATTACAGAGGCAGTTTAACCTGCAATCCATCAGGCAATTTTATCAGCCCACTCCACCTAATGTAAACAGCAAACGCTGGGAAGGAGGGCGAGTGAGGCAGGGTCTAAAATTAACACTCGCCAAGTACCAAATGAAAGCAAAAAATGGTTTTGGTGAGTTTCTTTCTTTTTTTTTTTTTTTTTTTTAAAGTTTATCTTTATCTGTCTCAGTGCCATTGCAACAATCACAAGGTAGGTGTTGCTTCAGTTTTATCTTCACACAAAGGTGCTACTCAGCAAATGTGTGATTGTTGCATTATACCTTTTAGTTAGGCTGAGATTCGCAATCAATCAACGTAGCATTTTTCAATCCCTTTGACATTGAAAATGTTCTTTTTGAAGGCGATGAGTTGATTGGTTATATAAGGATCTCTTCTTGCCTTGTCTTCTTTGTGAAAAATTCATTATAGGATGGTGCACTCTGACTAGCGTAATGGCATTTGCAACCAATGGCCTTCACTGAGATCATATCAGATCACAGTCTGGAATCTTTATCTCTTGGATCATCAGTGCTCTGTCATTAGCTGTTCATAAGTGCACCGACCAACCTGGTGCACAACCCCAACACATAAGAATGCCTGTCTTTTAACCAACTTTTTTTATTTACTTGTTGTGTAATTTAATTGTACATTTGTATGTAGTAAAACTGTTTATATATAAATATAATTATAATCTTACTGTCTTGGTGAGAAAAGAGAGAGATTGGCAAATTAGTAGAGATCGTTTCACTCTGCAGCATACTAACTAATTATTCTTTTTCATGCTGCTTTGAAACCAGCATTTTAAAGCACTCAATTAAGGGCAAGAAGAAAGTGAAAACAGAGGAAGAGGGAGAAACAGAGTCCACTTTCTTCTTGCCAATTAAAAAGTTTTAGTGCCGCGTTTGAGAATGCACAAAACAGCGACAAACTTACGGCAAGAGAAATGGGGCTGAAAACCTTACTCAGCTGCACCTGCTGCAGTTTTTATATCCAATGTATGCACTGTGTCAACATATATGTCAAGCATTGTTCCTTCACACACACAACATATACACTCTTGCACACATTTGGCTTACGTACACAGGTGCGGTGTCAAATATACCTGCACTGCTCCAGTTTAAAATTTATGTGGCCTTTGTGCAATTTTGGCTTCCTTTGCACTTTTTTACGACACACACATACACACACTAAAACAAACAGTCATCATTAACAAACACCACCTCTCCTTTTTTCCTTGTTTATGGCCCTATGCTGAATTAAACTTAATCTGCTGTGTTCTTCCTCTCTTTCTGTTTCTCCTGGTGTCCCTCCTGCCCCTGTTCTCAGTCAGTTGCATGTTTAACAGGAACTCTGGCTTGTAAAGCCACATTTATAGATCCCGTATGTTTGATTGTTTGGGGCTTTATGACTTTGACCTTGACTGAACAGGAGGGAGATGTGGACCTCCTACAGCAGAGAAGACTAGACTGTACGTGTGTACGTTTTAGCCTTGTGGTGAAGATGAGATGTGGGGCTTGAAAGGATATATTGTTGACCTAAAATTCAAATTCAGTGATCATATTTCACGCTCATGTATCTTGATAACCATTTGACTTTCTTTCATTCGTGGAACACAAAAGGAGATGTTCAGTGAAATGTCCAAGCTGTTCTTTTCCATAAGCCCTATTCGGCTAAATGTTTCTCATTATGGCTGGGACAATAAATTGTTGAATTGTGAATCGAGAAATTACTCTGGATCGATTCTGAGATTTTCCGAAACCATCGCAATTCTCTTTTGAATCGGTTACGAGTTTAGTTTTTAACAGCAGATGGCACTGCATGCTTTAGAAGTAGCCGTACTCTGCTCTTTTCCAATTCCTTACACACACACCTTTTGAACCTTCTATAAAATAATCATTCATAAAGTTCGAAAAGGTTGAAGCGAATTACAAGGGTGTTTTCAGTGGGCTGTTTAAATTCATAAAAATATTTGTAACACTTTATTTTAGGGTTCAATTCTCACTTTTAACTAGTTGCCTATTAGCTTGCATATTACTATGATATTGGCTATTTATATTAGTACTTATAAAGCACAAATTAATGCCTTATTCTGCATCTACATCCCTTAATCTAATCCTACCCAATACATAAACTTAAATGCTACAGAAACTACCTTACTAACTATTAATAAGCAGTAAATTAGAAGTTTATTGAGGCAAAAGTTGTCGTTAATAATAAATATGTGTTCCCCATACTGAAGTGTTACCAAAATATTCTGTTTACGTCATAAGCATTCTAGGTGCAAGTACATAGCGAGCATTCTTCTCCGTAAGCATTTGAGTGTGCGGTTAAAAAACTAGCTTAGAGTGCCATCTGCTGATAAAAACTATGCTTGGAATCGATTCAAGAGAGAATCACAATGCATTCAGAGAATCTCAGAATTGAGATGAATCAATTTATTCTCCCAGACCTATTTCTCATGATGGGGGCATAAGGTATTTTCAACAATTACAGTTTATTTTATTGCAGTCTAAATCCAGAATGTTTTTCTCCCACCATCTGCATAAAAATTCCCAAACAATTTACAAAATATTTTTTTTAACTGCTCAAATAACTAACTCACCATTCAAAGCAAGTTGAATAAAAACTGAAATTTTGCTTTGTTCCTCACACAAAGTGATTGTATAGGCCCTATCATACACCCCATGCAATGCTACGGCAGGTGCAAAGCAAGTGTTTTTTGCTAGTTTCAGCGCAACGCAGTTATCATTTTCATGCCCAGCACCACGTTGTTTAAATAGCAAATGCACTCGCACCCATCTGTTCGCACATAGGCATGCTGGTCTGAAAACGAGGTGTGTTCAGGCGCATTGTTGGCGTGTTGCTATTTTGAGGCAACTGAAAACAACTGCACCATTGACCAACAAAAACCTGGTCAAAAGTCAATGCCGCAGTATTTTTTATTTATTTATTTGTTATTCAAAGGCCGCATCAATAATACGCGCAACAACGCACATACACTTTGCTTGTTACACACACAGGTACGCGCAGCAGCACACAAACATTTATAAATATTAAAAATAAAAGGATTCCCCTCTGGAGAAGCGTTCAGTCTTCCTGCTTGCAAATTCCACCATGTAAATAGCGAATCCACCATGGTGCAAGCACAACTGGCTTTTAAAGGGAATGGGAGATGATACTCTGATTGGTTTATTGCACATTATGCCCAAAACACACCCATTACTCATTAAGAGACTAGGTACAACCTTTTTGGACCATGCGTCCAGCGCTCCAAAAAAATTTTTCCATACACTTAGATCATTAAAATAGGTCCCTATATCTTTTGAAGACTTGAAAAAATAGTGCATGAGGACTACTTTAATGATGTTTTTATGCCATTTTAGAGCTTGACAGCCACATTCCCCATTCACTTTTATTGTATGCAAGAGAGCAGATTCTCGAAACATCTCATTTTCTGCTCCATACATGAAAAAAAGTTGTACAGGTTTGAAATGAAATGAGGGTGAAAAACAGAACTTTTTAATTTTGGTCGAACTATCCCCTTCAAGGGCCGTCCACCAATCGGGAGTCACCATTAAAAGTACCGTATGAGCAGCTTCTCTCTCATAACTCATAATCCTCTTGAATCCTTTGTGTTAATCGTTGGAGACTAATTATTGTGATTAGTTGCAGCAGTCCCACTGAGCGTCACCGTTGTTTTGGTAATAAGCAGCTTAAAAACATTTACACACACACTTAACTCTATGCACAATGGAGGTGAACACACACACACACACACACATCAGCAGGACGGGCAGATGAAAAGGCCTGTTAGGCTGGCGAATATGCGAACAGGCTGGTCAGATGAAAGATGATAGGCCAGCTGAGCATTAACTAATGCAGAACAAATGTCTTCTTGGCTTCATTGTCAAAGGGTTGCATCACACACTAGCCATGCGCTTGAATAGCCAAGCAATTCTGCAGTCAGAATATAGGCTGGACGGATGCGACGGTATGCAAGCGTATCTGCACCGTATCAGTGTCATGGAGTATCATGGAGTCCCGCGGCACCTCTCGGCTCTGTGATCGTGCTTTCTCAAGCTTTGAGCTTAAGCCACCGGATCCTTTTCTTTCTTTTCACACACAATAAAATGATCTAATTCCCCTCTCTGGTCCAAAGCCACCCATTCATAGACAGATTCAGTGGGCCCGCACAGCATGTACCACATCGGTTTGTGTTTGGGGAGTTCGCTTAGTAACTGTGAGCATAATAGATACCAAAGAAACATTGATATACACTTACGCATGCATGTATGCATCTGTCAGCAGAATGCTTTGTAAATTTGACTCGATATATCAGTTTTCACTTAAGACTTTGTAGAGGAGGCCAGACAACTTTAGTTGAAAAAAAGCATATTTCTGTATTTTTAGACTGAATGGCAAAATACAATGTATTTTGCTATTGTAAATGAGTTTTAAAGTACTTTCACTTTTCAAAGCAACCTGTGTGTGGCATTCTCTGCATGATTAAATGGTTTTGCTACACATAATTGCCAAATAGTTGAACTAGAACTGCAACTAATGATTTTTTTGATTATTGATTTTACATTTTTTTATTATGTTTGATCATTTGTCAACTATGTATTATTCCACATCCTGCCCAGCGTTGTCCAAATATAAATAATCTGTTGGTTGTCATTCATGGTGGTAATAGTCGGTACTAAAAAAAGAACATCGACGGTACTAGCATTTCTGCAGTACTGGCAGTACTGAGTACCGTGTATATTCGGTACCTGTTGATAGACCTGTTGCTCTCGTTCATGTTTGTTTTCATGTTTCTCTCTCTGAGCGTCAAATGTTTCTATTTACAGTGAGTTTTTACAAGTGTTGAGCATTGTAGCCAATTACAATCATATTTTTTGACCATGTGAGCGCAATGGCCTTTCAAAGGTTCTAGTCAGTAAGTATCTGAGCCGCACGCTTGTGAATCCTTTCATTCATACTGTAAATATGTGTAAATATGATGTAAATGAGACAATTTGTACAATTAAGACAGATTTTTTTATTAAAACGGTGAATTCAGCAAAATTCATTGCATTTTTCCACATCCTGCCCAATGTTGTCCTCCAAACAATGTAAAAACAAATATAGTGTGAAAACAAATATAGTGAATGTATATGTATATAATGTATATATAATGAATCTATATTGGCAATGCTATGCATTATGTGCAAAAAAACATAATGTACATTTGTATGTAGTAAAACACTTTACAATAAGGTTTCATTAGTTAATGACACAGCTCACTCTGTGTCTTCACTATTTTTCAGTTGTGCTCGCAACATCGAACAATTCGATCTACACGATATAAATTGGTTTTGAAAATAGAACGATAAACCTTACAAAATACCTCCCAGGCCTAGAAATAATCCTGGATCAGTGGCTTTTTTGGACAGTGTCTGACCATATTGACCTGTGACAACAAGAAAACAGAGACTAAATTTGGGTACTGACTTGTTGCGTTGCCAAATCCCTAATTTGCTCGTACACGTAGACTTCCTTTGTCTAATCTCATCGGTTATATATAGATTTGAGTGTCTATTTCAGTACAGTAACATCTGCATACACAATTAAGCCTAAATACACAGTTTAAAGACTGCAAGACTTTAAAGACTGTCTTTTTTTTTTGATTTTCAGGTGAACTGACCGGTTAAATGGTCTATTTTATCACTGTCTAGTGGCCTGTGGATCATTTTCTCAGTATCCCGCCTCTTAATCCAGATTATCGAGGCAGTCGAGGCCTTGCGATTTACACAGGTTTTGAGACACATTGTTGATGCCAAAGAAGTGAAAGAGCAGCCTAGTGTTGCACGTGAGCTCCTGGGTTTGCACAGGGTACATGGTACAGGAGTAGATTGGATTATGGCTCGCCTAATCTGAGTTTTTTCCTGGAAAGTGTGCTTGTTGACTCCAGCGAGCCGGTTATACTCAAGAGAGCTCATGGGGACCGTGTCACATGGGACAGACAACTTACTGTGGAAGAGGGATGGACATATATAAAACTTAGACTAAACTAGAATGTAGACCAGAGATATTATACTTATTTTTCCTTTAACACACACATTTTCTTGTCCATTCTTGTTCACACATTCTTGTCCATCACCGTAAGTTTGGTATTGCAGCGCTCTGCATTGATTAGCACACATGCTAACTTTGATTCTGTCTTTTTTCGCAGACCTCATCACATATTGCTGCATTATCACTGGGCGTTTGGGTTGGAGAGTGAGGCGGGCTTGGTTTGCGAGCGTCGCTCCACAAAGCTGTCCGATGACTGTCTGACTCATCACAACCCGCGAATGACAGGCGTGCATTCGAGGGTGGGGCCCGCCTCAGTCTCACATGATTGGCCGCTGGATGGAAATAAGGTGAATGGAACACATGCCCAAGGAGCAAGACCCAAACCAATCAGAGGGAGAAGAGAAACGGTGAGCCTGTTAAGAACTGATCGCACAACAGATTCCAGAGTCATAATGCCGTGATACACAATATTTTTGTCAGTTACGATAGTCACTGATTATGTTTCCATTTACGCGCATTTCGAAGTATTGCATCAGAAACGAGTGATGGAAACGGCAAAAATTTTGAGGAAAAAAAATTATTTTAATTCGCAATTACGCTCGCTTGAGGTGGTTTTTGACTTGTGCGAAAAAGAGTTAATGCAAATAATGGGAAATGGAAACGCATTTGCCAAATACATTCTGACATAGCAAACATTAAACCCACGTGACTGATTGGTGGTTTTCCGCTGATGGTGTTTTATGTACTGTGGGTTACTTGGTTACCAATACCATAGGCGCCGATTTATGTTTTCGCCAGTGGGTGCCGGCACTCTGTCGTGTCTTTCTCTCCATGTAATTGTGTGCCTAATGATCTCATTACACAAAAGTTCTTTGCATCTCACGAAGAGAAAATACATTGAGATTATTGTGGAATTTTCTCACTCAAACCACTGCCTGCTGCTTCTGATTATTCTTAGAGGGAAAAGCTGCCCATAACTGCTGGTCTAGGATCAGTTTTCTCTGTAATAATAGCATATTGGATTGGCAAACAATACAGGGCCCTATTTTAACGATCTAAACGCAAAGTGTAAAGCGCACGGCGCAGGTGCACTCAGGGCGTGTCCAAATCCACTTTTGCTATTTTAACGACAGAAAAACGGTCCATGCACCGGGGCGCATTTTTGAAATGGGTTGTCCCTATTCTCTTAATGAGTAATGGGCGTAACGTTCAATAAACCAATCAGAGTGTCATCTCCCATTCCCTTTAAGAGCGAGATGCGCCCACGCCATGGCGGATTGCTATTTACATGGCGGAATTTGTTGGCGGAAAAGCTGAACGCTTTTCAAGCGAAGAAACCGATCTGCTCGTGCGCGAAGTTAAAGTCAGTTAATATATATGTGTGTGTATTGGCACGATTGTTCAATTAATTAGCCAATTTTCGTTCATCATTATAAGTAGTAATAGGCTGAATTGAAAATAGATAGCCTAATTCTAATACACGCAATGACTATTCATCATTACATTTTTATATTTATGTAGCCTACACAATAATATTCTTTTACACTGTAATCCTTTTGTTTTTAATATTTGGCATGTTTGTGTGATGCACATCCCTGTGTGTAATAAGCAAAGTCAACACGCACTGTGGACGCGCCCAGAGGCACAGTTTCTACCAACGCGCTCTAACAAAAAAATATTGCGCCATTGACTTTAGACTTTAGACCAGGTTTGAGTTGGTCTATGGCGCAGTCTATTTTCAGCTCCTTAAAATAGCAATGCGCCGGCAATGCGCCTGAACACACCTCTTTTTTAGACCAGCACGCCCATGGGTGCACTAACTGGCGCAAATGCATTTACCAATTTAAGGACGTGGTGCTGAACGGGAAAACGCGAACGGCGCCGGACGCAAACTAGCAAACACACTTGCGCTGCGCCTTGCGTCGCATTGCACCGGGTGTATTATAGGGCCCATAGTGTGTAAGGTTTGTATTTACAACATGTTTTGCAGCGTTGAGCAGTGTAGCCAATCACAAAGATATCTGTTGATTTCTTGAACTCAATGGCCAATCAGAGGTGTTTAAGTTAGCACTGATCAAAAACTCCACTGTTTTGGGCGACGAGTGGATTTTGAGTTCCCCATGCTCGCAAAATCCTCTCATTATAACAAAATAAATACAGTGTAGACATTATGTAAATAAGAAATTCATTGTGCAGTCAGATTCGTTTATTATAACAGAACTTTGTGAGATTGCAATGAGAGCAATTTTTTGAGATTGCAAAAAAAAAAAAATTTAATGCCAAATCATGCATACAGTATGCTTGCTTTTCTGTTTTTGTTTTTGTTTTTTTGATAAAATGAATGTAGAATATCTTCGTGAAGCGTTGCCGACATGGTGCCGGTTGTCGTCCACTAAGACACACTATACGTGATGAAACGATCGATTCTTGTGTCCATTGTCCTTTACGAATCACCATGACACCCTACGTCAAACAGATTATGCCAAAATCAGGCTGATATCATGTAGTCTGAAAACTGGCATAAGAGTTTGTCAGTCTGGGCTGTAAAGTTGTCTGTGCTCTGTGTATGTGTGGTTATCGAATTTTATTTCACGTAGTGACGCTTCGGGAAACTCAAATTTTCTGGTCAATGCACACAGTCTCCTACATAATTCAGTTTTCCTGGTAACTGGCTCCATTTGTATTTGTAGATCTTGCAGTGAGTGTGGTGCTGGCTCTACGCCGTGCTTTTGAATCTAAAGGCAGGCGCTAAGAGACCAGCCTTTACCCCACCATCTACTCTACACACATTTTATATAAGGCCTAGAGCCGGCAGGAGAGTTAACTAAAGCCTTAGAGAATGCCTGTTACTGTCCAAAGTCAGCACACACTCAAACCTTACAAGCAAACATACATACACACACACACACACACATACACATGCTGCCGTGTAGGCTTTTGGTTTAGCAGGACGGCACAGACTGCCCCCTCACGTTCTAAAAAAGAGTTAGCTTTAGAGCCAATAGCAATATTTCTGCCAGTTAGCAAAACGCATCAAGTCTTCCTCCTCAGTGTATATGTGTAAATGTCTAATGTGTAATTGGGCAGTTTCTTTTTTTTAGCAGATCTCTTGTTGCTTTTCCAATTCGCTGACCACAGATACCTAATGGATACCTAAAGGAGAGGTGTGTTGTTACTGTGTCACAGTGGTCGACTAGTTGGCTAATTAGAGAGGTCGATGATTAGTGAGGTTGACTAATCTGTGTAGCTTTTTCTGTTTATAGTGCCACCAAACGAATATGAAATAGATATAAATATAAATCTTAAAATTTAAAAAACTTAAACGCAGATTAGAAATGTAGCATTGAAGTACTAAAATTATTAAAACAATGAAAAAAAATGACAGAAACACATTAAAAAATTACTGTAAGCTAAAAATGAAAATTGAAAATATAAAAATAAAAGCTAATTAAAAGTTAATAAATGCTATAATAGTATATAATACCAAAATAACACACACTCTCTCTCTTTCTCTCTCTCTCTCTCTCTCTCTCTCTATATATATATATATATATATATATATATATATATATATATATATAACATTAACATTAACTAATATTTTTACAATAAGTTAGTGTTATTTTAGCAATATTAAAAGCTAAATTGATAATAGAAGTTTACCTTTTACCAGTTTACACCAAGCTTTTAATTCATTATCCTCTAATAATCTTTAAATGTTATTCAAGATTAACTGTCATTAAATCAATGAGGCCTGAGAGCAAGTGAAAACGTTCCAGCCTGCTCAAGCGTTTTCAACGCAATCATTAGTTCTTACATTTAATTACACAGAAGCATCGTCAGGAACACAGGAGCTTCTTTACAAGGCCATACATCATTACTCTAACAGGACTTTGTCTTGGCTGTAGACCCTTGTTTATGTGTGTGTGTGTGTGTGTGTGTGTGTGTGTGTGTGTGTGTGTGTGTGTGTGTGTGTGTGTGTATGTGTGTGTGCATATAATGAGCAGGACCCTAGGAATGTGGGGTCAGATTCCCAGCATGTTCGCTCAAGAAGCGATTAAACGAGGGCCCTTCAGCTTAATTACACCCAGGCCACCTGTCAGTAGATTAGCTGATCACGGAGCACAGCATTCTGGGTTAAATCAAAGAGCAGGAGTAGCAATCACACGGTTCTGTTCATCTTAATAGAGCTGATTTCTTCTTCTCCTACTTTCATTACTTGCTGTCCTGCTTCCTCGCCACCTCTGCTAACGGCCTTCCAATCACCTTCCCAAACCTTGATGTCCATAAGGGTTCAGCTGTTTCTTTTCCTGTTTACTCTATATATTAAAGGTGCAATATGTAAGAATTTTGGAGTAAAATATCCAAAAACCACTAGGCCAGTGTTATATTTTGTTTGCTTGAGTACTTACAATATCCCAAATGTTTCTAACTATTTGTAAATCGTGAGAAAATTGCAATTTTAACCAAGGCTCCGGGACATATGAGGAATCGCCTGTCAATTGCATCATATCCGCGTTACCCTCGGTTTCCAGTTTTATTTTGTAGAAACCATGGAAACACCAAAGACGCTTTAATATATTACATGTTTTAATAGACAAGGGAACAACTGTTTTGATATATTTATAGACAAAAAAACTAATTATTGTTATATAGCTCAAAACATTTAGTCTTATTGTTTAACACTCTGAGGTCTGAGGGCCACGCCCACGGAGGGAGCGCTATTCAGACGATACATGCATAGAGTCAATACATGCATTCATCGTCTCAATCGTGTATTTATGGTCTTGAAAAGTGTTTTGAATAGCCATAGTTAGCGATCTCTGACCTCTGTTAGTTCAGTTATTTCCTGGATTGCCTATTCTTCTTTAGCATTGGCATTTGTGGACTAAAAGTGCACAGAGCGCCCTCCGGCTGCAAGTATGAATTGTAAACACAGTATCCAGCGTTCACAGTGACGACAATACATAATGAATAAATACTCCTGTATAGAAAATTGACATAAACATGAGAATCCATCAATATTTCTCCAAATGTGCATGCTTTTAAGCTAAAAGCCTATATGAAATGCCATAGAGGTAACATAATTGTTCAGACACTTTGCATCACAGAAATGCATTATATTTTAAAGTATATAATAGAATACCATTATTTTAAATTGTAATAATATTTCACAGTAATGCTGTTTTTTCTGTATTTACACCATGATGAGATTTGAATCATGATCACAGAGGGTTTTTTCACAGCCTACCTGACTGAAAGGCCTCATTAATATGCAAGTCATTTCAGGTCATTATTATGTGATTCTTTTGTATTCTCAGGTGAGAATCACCCATTATACATGAGGACACGCCTCCACGTATACTGTGTTTCTTGACCAAAGATGTTTTAGAAAATTTAAATCTCTCTATTGTTTTATATGAACAAGCAGGCAGCATAATTTTTACCTTATTTTGAAGCAAAAACTCTAGTCTACAACCTCAAATACCCAGAAGTCTTGTGAACAAAGATTTAATATATATATTTTTGGCTTTATTTCAGTGACTTAAACGTTATTCCTTCAAAAACACAAACATGTACATACATGTTCCTCACATATTATTGTAGCCTAGTTTGTGCTGAATACAGTGTAATGACACTTTTTCCATTAATATGTTTATGAACAACTGAAAAAAGCACAAATGTCAGGGCATGTCAAAACTTCTCCAGGGTCCCAAAAATCCTCAGACCCCTGAGGGTTAAAGGTGCCGTAGAACGCGTTTTCAGAAGATGTAATATAAGTCTAAGGTGTCCACTGAATGTGTCTGTGAAGTTTCAGCTCAAAATACCCAAACTGCCTATTTTGGGGCATCATTAAACATGTGCCGATTCAGCACGCAGCCCCTTTAAATTCTCGTGCTCCTCGCCCCCGAGCTCGCGACTGCCTTAAACAGCATAAACAAAGTTTACACGGCTAATATAACCCTCAAAATGGATCTTTACAAAGTGTTCGTCATGCAGCATGTCTAATCGCGTAAGTTTATGGTATTTATTTGGATGTTTACATTTGATTCTGAATGAGTTTGATGGTGCTCCGTGGCTAAAGCTAACATTACACACTGTTGGAGAGATTTATAAAAAATGAAGTTGTGTTTATGAATTATACAGACTGCAAGTGTTTAATAATGAAAATAACAACGGCCTTGTCTCTGTGAATACAGTAATAAACGATGGCAACTTTAACCACATTTAACAGTACATTAGCAACATGCTAACGAAACATTTAGAAAGACAATTTACAAATATCACTAAAAATATCATATAATCATGGATCATGATTTTCGCTATTGTCCTTGCTTGCTTACCTAGTCTGATGATTCAGCTGTGCACAGATCCAGACGTTAATACTGCCTGCCCTTGTGTAATGCCTTGAACATGAGCTGGCATATGCAAATATTGGGGGCGTACATATTAATGATCCCGACTGTTACGTAACAGTCGGTGTTATGTTGAGATTCGCCTGTTCTTCTGAGGTCTTTTAAACGAATGAGATTTACATAAGGAGGAAACAATGGTGTTTGAGACTCACTGTATGTCATTTCCATGTACTGAACTCTTGTTATTCAACTATGCCAAGGTAAATTCAATTTTCCATTCTATGGCACCTTTAAATCTAAATTTCTTCATCTTTTGCGAGTACCATGCTTTACCATGCCTCAGAGAAAAACACTATAAACACTACGTTATAACATCATTTTCAACACACTCAGATGTATCTAATATGATAAACAGAGCTGTGTTTCCTCATACGCTTGACTGGAAAAGCGGAAGCGGCGCCGGCAGTTGTGGCATAATAAAAGTTCAGCTGCTCGCAGAGTGTTGCGCAATCACTCCAGCGGCATCGTTCAGCTCAACACTCGTTCCTGCACTGCATCATACTAAAGTAATGTTAATAATCTCATCCATGAACATGATTTCTTCCCGAGTCTTATCCCAATTGTTTTCCCTGACTATGATGTGAAGACCACATGTCCCAAGATTCCACTCTCAAACTACGCCTTTGTTTTGAATAGGCCTCTAGCAACCTCTAGCGGACAGAAAATATTACATATTGCACCTTTAAAGGTTAATTGTGTCATTTCTGCACCATTAGCAGCAAATTGCAAAAGAAGTGAGTGAGAACTAGCCTCAAACTCTCCTGTAGCTCTGCCCCAAAATCACGCCATTGATTGAGCCAGTGCCAGTGTCATAAGTTGATATCATGGAAACTCATATTACTATTTAAAGTATGTTCCAAACAGAATCACTTGATTTACTGTAGATTATATTTGATGTTTGTTGGCATTATTACAACTAAGTTTTCTTCCGAACTACCTTCATCCAAATTGTTTAGTGTGTGCTAAATTAACTGTATCAGGGCGTTCCACACACATCTGGGCTGATTTCAAACTTGAGATGTATGGAGAAGAGCCAGGCATGTTCAAACACCACATGCCTGTTTGAGTCAATGTTCCAGGCTGACATCATGTTCCTCTTCACCATTTACTTTTAAAAGCTCCTAGATTTGCATAAACTCAATTGACAGGATTTTCCTGCTGTTTGCTGTACAGCACGTCTGTCCTCTGGAAAAATGTAATCCACCTTCATCAGACAGACACAGTGCCTGCAGAGCACTGAAGCCTCAACCCTGTTTACAGAGATTCAATGATGGGTTTGCTTTTTCAAATTTGACTTTTTATATTGTTTTACGATTTTAATTTTATTTAGGATCAATTTATTCATTTCATGAGTATTTTTTTTTTCAAAAATATATTTTATTTTTATTTTTTGTAATTCAGTTTTAGAAATAGAGAAATCACCAGAACATTTCATTAATTATATATCTGTATAAAATAACCATGTCAGAGCTTTAAGTTTAAGATTTCCGCAAAACCTGCAGGAGAAAATTTTAATTAATTTTAAAGGCAATACAGTTCACACCAAGAACGATAATTATAAAAGTGTTTATAACTTTAACGATAATATTAGCATCCACACTAGTGGATGATATCAAGATTTTACATTGTAAACGATTTGTGGCCTAAATGTGTCAGAGAGCACCATCTGCTTTTGAAGAGAGATTGTAGCATCGTGCTACAGTGCATATTCAGTACATTACTCTAACATACTGTACAAAGCCCTCCGGACATACATTCACCTCACATGTTCCAGCACTCAAGCAGCAGTAAATGGTTACTTCTGCAGTATGAAACATTGCAGTAAATCTTCACAATCATTCAAAGTTTCTCCAAATTTGCATGCATTTAAGCTAAAGCCTATTGAAATCCCATAGAGTTAATCATTTTCAGACATTTGCACACTGTTCATTGATATTTTAAGCTTTTCTGAGTGTGACGATATTTTAAATTGTAATGAAATCACAGTATTGCTGTTTATGATGAGTGAGAATTATAAGAGGGTTTTTTTGACAGCCATATCTGCCTGAAAGGCCCATTATGCAAGTCATTTCAGGTCATTATTATGTGATTCTTTTGTCTTCTCAGGTGTAAATGGCCCATTATCATGCAGATTCACGCCTCCACGCATACTGTTTTTTGACAAAAAGTTTTACAAAAACTAAATCAATATTTGTTTTATATGAAGGAGCAGGCAGCATAATTTTTACATAATTCTGAAGCAAAAACTCTAGTCTACAACCTCCAATACCCAAAAGTCTTGTGAACACAGATTTAATATACTTTTTTTGGGCTTATTTCAGTGACTTAAGTTTTTTGTTTTTTCAATAACCACCATAAACATTATTCCTTCAAAAAAAAACATGTACATACATGTTCCTCACAATTATTGTAGCCTAGTTTGTGCTGAATACAGTGTAATGACACTTTTGTCATTTATATGTTTATGAACAACTGAAAAAATGTCAGGGCATGTCAAAACTTCTCCAAGACCCAAATCAGCCTCAGACTCCAGAGGGTTAATTCCTCACGCTCCCCGCCCATGGAGCTCGCGCTTGCCTTAAACAGCATAAACAGCATAAAGTTTACACATCTAATACAACCCTCAAAATGGATCTTTACAAAGTGTTTGTCATGCAGCATGTCTAATCGCGTAAGTATGGTATTTATTTGGATGTTTACATTTGATTCTGAATGAGTTTGAGGCTAGTGCTCTGTGGCTAAAGCTAACATTACACACTGTTGGAGAGATTTATAAAGAATGAAGTTGTGTTTATGAATTATACAGACTGCAAGTGTTTAAAAAATGAAAATTACGACAGTCTTGTCTCCGTGAATACAGTAAGAAACGATGGTAACTTTAACCACATTTAACAGTACATTAGCGACATGCTAACGAAACATTTAGAAAGACAATTTACAAATATCACAAAAAATAATATGATATCATGGATCATGTCAATTATTATTGCTCCATCTGCCATTTTTCACTGTTGTCCTTGCTTGCTTACCTAGTCTGATGATTCAGCTGTGCACATCCAGATGTTAATACTGGCTTGTGTAATGTCTTGAATGGCTGGCATATGCAAATATTGGGGGCGTACATATTAATGATCCCGACTGTTACGTAACAGTCGGTGTTATGTTGAGATTCGCCTGTTCCTTGGAGGTCTTTTAAACAATTGAGATTTATATAAGAGGGAGGAAACAATGGAGTTTGAGTGATAAAATGTGATAAAATAATAAAATAGTGATAAAATGGATTGTGGATCATGATCCTGCCTGAAAAGAGTCTTATATTTTCGCCATGTTGCACACCCCTACAATATCGATCTGTTTATTCGAAGTGCGCGTTGCAGTTTTGTCTTCTGCCACTTTAATTGCTCAAGCTCTTTAAAGCAGAATGGATTCTGATTGGGATATCAATGTTTTTATCATTAATCAGCTGGAAAAAAAATTCTGAAAGTGATTCCAATGATATCATTTCTCTGTGATATTATCGTTATAGTTGTGGTGTGGACTCTGCTATTCTTTTATATTTAGAATGCTTTCTAAACTATATTTATTGCTATGCTTATAGTTATCGTACGTAGTGTAAAGAGACCTTAAAGGGACAGTCCACCCAAAAATGAAAATTCTGTCATCATTTTGCTCACCCTCATGTTGTTCCAAACCTGTATACATTTCATTGTTCTGCTGAACACAAAGGAACTATCCCTTTAATACTTGAAATCTCAGTCACTTTGCTTGTCTCTGTCATCATGTTCTTCACATGATTTTTTGTCACTGTAATGATCCTGTTCCCCATCAAATCAACCAGTGGAACTGTTTGAGGGCCAAACACTTAATTGTATTTTGCATATTTAGCATAGTGTAATCATCATATAAACCAGTGTCATGCCATATCACCATCTACAGGTGGGATTTCTTCTCCCACAGAGTCACAGATCAGCCATCTAACTTGTAGAATATGAATACAGTGATTTTTGTTGTTTATAATTTTGTGGTTTTCCTTCCATTTTAGTTATTTTTTTGTTTAGTTTTTCATTTTTATTATTTTAATTGAATTAAAATTAAAGTTTATATACATATTTATTTTTAGTATATTGTTTTTCTATTGTTTATTAATATTTTTATGTGCATGTGTACATAAAAATAATAATTGTAATACACAATTGAATTTTTTTTTTTTTTAAACCTAACCACAGCAATGAGATTAATGTAGAAGTAAATCAAGAATATAATCCCATGTCTCAGCACCAACATACAAACTTCATATTAATAACCCTGTAGTTCTCATCTACTGGGGGATTCACGAAGTGCAGTGTGGCACTAATACACATGCTAACATGTTGGAGGAACAGCTTTAGACAACAGCGCCGCCATCCCTCCAGCTAGAGTCACGTGAGCTCCAGGCTGGCGGACTGTTTATCTCATCTACTCTCTTGCGCAGACATGCCAGCACCCCCCAGGCAAATACAGAAAAAGTGCGAATGCACATTTACATACATTTAGTGGTATCCCCTCAGTTCCTTTTCTTCTTTGCTCTTTGCGAGCGTGCACGTGGCTTTTGTTCTGACATTAGCTGGGAGCTGCCAGATCACATTTAGACAGGCTCTAAAATAAGCTCTCATAAAGCTGGCAGAGAGACAGTGAGGGAGGGAGAGAGAGAGAGAAAGAGAGAGAGAGGGAAATGGCAAACACACAATGAGGAATTTAGAAGGAAGGAAATGCAAGGTGGAGTGACTCCAAAACTTCTCTCTGCATAAGACAGAGTGGCCTGACAGATCCTAAGACTCTCAGCTTCATGCCACTCAAATCACGCCGCACTCTGCTAACCATTCTTAAAAAGCAAAGCCTCGATTTCAGCGCTTCAGCACTGGGAATTATTAATTCACTCCCCCAACAATTGGACATAATTTAGATTTATTTTATCTTACATGACTAATGATTCTTTGAAGAGTCTTTCCAAACGAAAGTTTGAGGTCAGTACTCAGTATAATTCATTAAATTAAACTAATCATTAAAGAATCCTGAAAACAAGTAGTTTCCATAAAAAAATATTAGGCAGCACAGCTATTTTACATTAATATTAATAAAAAATGTTTCTTGACCATCAAATTTACATTTTGGAATGATTTCTGAAGGATCATGTGACACTGAAGACTAGAGTAATGGCTGCTGAATATTAAGCTTTGCCATTACAGGAAAAAAATTACATTTTAGATTGAAATAGAAAACAGTTTGGTCACACTTTAGATTAGGGTCCAATTCTCACTGTTTACTAACTATTATCTATCACTTTTGTCTCAATAAACTCCTAATTACTGCTTATTAATAGTTTGTAAGGTAGTTGTTAAGTTCAGGTATTGGGTTGGATTAAGGGATGTAGAATATGGTCATGCAGAATAAGGCATTAATATGTGCTTTTTAAGTACTAATAACCAGTCAATATCCTAGTAATATGCATGCTAATAAGCAACTAGTTCATAGTGAGCAGTGCTTCCCACAGGTTTGAAATATACTTGCGGTGGTAGCTGGGCGAAAAATCCACGGCACAAAAATGGTCTACTACATGTGACAAACAAATATTGTGTGATTTTTAACAGTATTTTTATTTATTGAAATTAATTTAATTACATAGCATATTACATTTAATTACATACTAATATTATGCATTATTATGCATTGTAAATTATGCAAAATTACAGCATTTAAATGGTTCACCTTTTCCTATGTTCTCCTTGCTGTCATATAGTGTCTCTCTCAGTGAATGGGACACAGATTTTACTAGTAAAATTTATAAAATGAATAATATATGTGTCAAATAATGTTCTTAGTCTTTTCTTTCTGTGGGAGACTACAATAATTTACTATGAATTAAATGGAAACCAAATTAAATACAATTTATTGTGTACCCAAAATACCAATAATGCCCAAAAGAAAAAGAAAAAACTTAGCGTGTGACTTTTAATTATAAACAAGCCCGAAATACACAGGTACTCTTATTTTGAAATGTCTGTACTATTGCAGGCTGATCCTTCAGATTCTTACAATCGTCTAAAACATTTTATATAAAGGTCATAAAGTAGACTTTGTAATAATTCATCAACTTGAGTTCATTAGCAATCGCTTTGCATAAATCTGCGCTTTTCATTGATTGAGAATCACTTTGAAGCAGTCTGAAGCGCTGTTGCGCGAGCTTGTAGAACGCGCAACAGCGCCGCCTTGTGATTTTGCAAAATGCAGCGCCTGTGGGAATGTCAGCGGGAGTAAACAGTTCTGACGCACACGTAACGAGCAGGTATGAAACGACTAGTTTATCGATCGCGGATGGTTTCATTATCTTGCGCGGATATAAAAGTTTAAGAGGATAAAAATAATAAAAGCAAAAATGTGTCTCCAAATATACTTGGGCGGCCGTTATTATACGTGGGCGGCCCGTCCAAGTAAAGTCTATGTGTGGGAAGCACTGGTGAGAATTGGATCCTAAACTAAAGTGTTACCAACAGTTCTTTTAAATTGTAATCATGTTTAACAGTCATAATGTTTTTACTGTTATTTTGATCAAATAAATGCAGCGCAGATGAGCATACGAGATTTCTTTAAAAAATATTTCAAAAATCTAACTGATCCCAAAGTTTTGCATGGTAGTTTACTGTGCTTCTAAATTCAGTGTGAAGCTTTGAGCACTCAGACTTGCATTTCGCTTCTGGGTATTGGGTAGTGTCTTGTGATGGTTAATTTTATCCCCAAACTCCTTCCATCATTTTATTTATTTATATCATTTTCCTGAATTAACCCACTCTCACTGCTTGTACTGTGTTTGCCTTGTCGTAGAGGATGAATGAACCCTCCCTGGATATAAATACGCCACAGAGGTTCAGAGTAAATAAAGTTGAAAATAACTGGAGGTGACAGAACCAGTTGGCATGTTTATGGGCGCTGGCACAATCTCACCGCTCGCTCAATCTCACCGTCTTATCGCTCCTAACCCCGGATTACCGCTCGCCAGAGGGATCACGACACCCAATCACAGACCGCGGGAGGGATTAAGAGTGAGACAGACAATCACTAACGAAGGATTCTTAGAAATATTCATAAAGAACAGTCAGGGGATATTCAGTGTTGGAGAGACAGCGGGGCAGAGGGGGGAAAAAAAGGGAGGGTTGCCAAATGACAGCAAGAGAGAGAGAGAGTGCGTTTATGCAAGAGACGCATCAAAAAGAACCCAGTTAGACTGTGTTTTTATGCGGCTCACTCCGTTGATGTGGTGAAGAGTTATAATTGTGAAGAACAGCGGAGCATTTCGTCTTCACCATGCACATTCTCCAATCCCACTGCGTTATAAGGTGAGACTCTTCTCCTACCTGTATCGCTCCACAAGCTATGCTGCTCTTGTAACGTGTGACAAGGTTCCCACGGATCATGGAAATACTGCAAATATCAGGGATTTTGAAAGTTGTGATATCTAGACCTGGAAAATAGATGGAACTTAATTAAATCCTATTTAATAAAATTTCTATTGTGAATGCATTTTTGTAGTTTTGCTAAGATCCAAAATATTTTATCAACTAGAAATTGTGTGCAATCTCAATAAATGTGTTCTAAATCATATTGTTAATATTAGCAATATTGGTTGTACTGTTATTAGTAGTATGACTAGTAGTAATAGTAGTATTTTATTATTATTACTAATATAGAATATTATGTGAATATTAGTTATATTGGTAATATTAGCAGTATTGGTTATACTATTATTATTAGTAGTAGTAATATTATTTTTTACATTATCAATAGTGTTAATATGAATAGTGTGCAAGTGCAATCTCAAAAAAATGTCTTCTAAATAATATTGGTAATATTAATAATATTGGTTTTGCTGTTATTATTAGTAGAATGACCAGTAGTAATAGTAGTATTTTATTATTATTACTAATATAGTATATAATATGAATATTAGTTATATTGGTAATATTAGCAATATTTGTTATACTATTATTAGTAGTAGTAGTAATTGTAGTAGTGGTAATATATTTTAGTATTATTTTTTATATTATCTGTAGTGGTAATATGAATAGTAGAAATAGCAATAGTAATTACTAGTGACTATAAAAATCATGAAAAACCCATGGTAATTCATTGGTAAAAAGTGTAGGAAATCCCAAACGATCTGTTTCTGATCTAGGGAATCTACTTCAGAACCCTCAGGTTCTTGTGTGTGGAGATTGTTGCTCTTTTTAGAGTTCTTCTGTGATGCATCGGTCGACTGAACATGCACATTTCTGAAACTTCTGAATCATGTATGCTGCTGCAGAGTATTTAATGAGAAACCATTTTAGTATCATCAGATCTGACCGATTTTGAGCCGGCTGTTCGTCACTTTGCGTGTAAAACGATAGTCACTCGTTCCTGGTTCATATTATGATATTACTGTGCAAACTGCAACCTGTCCTATTGGATGTTACAGCAGTTGTCCTCTGTCCCTTTAATGGGAAAGTTGTGTAGCTCTTCCATTTGGGTTCAGAATAATTGATGTTTCTGTGGAGAGCAAGTGCCAACTTGGCTGTTATTTATTTATTTATTTGATTTACCCCTCCCATCCATTTCTGACTAGGCAGCATCCTCTGAGGTTTCTTTTTATAGCGAGTGTCAGAGTGGAAAAAGCCCTTGCTGCTTTAACTTTCTCTGTGTCTCTGTCTGCCCTTCTGCCTATCTTTCTGTTTATCTTATCGCAGGATCTTTGCACTTTGCTTTTGCTGTGATGGAATTATTTAATAAATTCTGCATTCAGTATTGATTACCTGGGGCATGTCGAAAAAGACTGTCTGTCTGAAACGTGAAATCTGCAATGTTTGTGTTTGTACGTTTGTGTCTTTGTGTCAAGCAGGTTCCCATAGGGGCAGCAGATGATTGACAGTTGTATTGGTAAAACCATCCACGACAGCAAATCAGAGTGATCGTGATGAAGACAACCCGGCTTTAGAGTGACATTTCTGTCAGCCCAAGAGAGACCGAGAGAGACAAAGTCTAGAGGCTTCAGCGTCCTGACAGAACCTCAGTCAGACATATTAAATGACATTCATAAATGACGTTCCACAGCTGCAGAATCAATACAACAAATGACAAAAACAATGAGACGAGGGAAAGAACACACTAGGCAGTATTAGACTTTGAACCCTTTTTAATCTTTCCCCCATGGCTTTGAACAAAGATGGCCTTCTTTGTGTTTATGTGTGTGACGTTGCGATGGCTTGAGGGAGCACATCACATGAACCTTGTTTTGTGTTCTCTTGGTAATTGCTAGAAGATTCTATCAAATGAGAAAAGGGCAAACTTGAGACACTAACAAAAAGTACCTATGGGATTCTTAAAGTGCCTTAGAGCAGGGGTTTCACATTGTGGTTTGGGAACCCCTAGGGGACCTTAAAGGGTTGGTTCACCCAAAAATGAAAATAATGTCATTTATTACTCACCCTCATGTCGTTCTCCACCCGTAAGACCTTCGTTCATCTTCAGAACACAAATGAAGATATTTTAGATGAAATCCGATGGCTCAGTGAACCTCTCAATGTCCATAAAGGTACTAAAAACATATTTTAAAACAGTTCATGTGAGTTCTACCTTATTATTATAAAGCGACGGGAATACGACTTTTCAAAAATACTGCTTCTGAGCTTTATGAATATTTTGTTTCGAATTAGTGATTCAGATCTCCTATCAAACGGCTACACTTCTGAAATCATGTGACTTTTTTGCTCCGAATCACTGATTCGAGTCGTGAAGCTCCGAAGCAGTGTTTTGAAATCGGCCATCACTAGATATTGTTTAAAAGTCGTTATTTTGTTTTTTTGCTGTGCAAAAAGTATTCTCGTCGCTTTATAATATTAAGGTAGAACCACTGTACTCACATGAAACTGTTTTAAATGTGTGAGCCATCGGATTTCATCAAAAATATCTTAATTTGTGTTCCGAAGATGAACGAAGGTCTTACGGGTGTAGAATGACATGAGGGTGAGTAATTAATGACAGAATTTTCATTTTTGGGTGAACTAACTCTGGGTGGCGCTATAGGGTCTGTGAAAAAGTTCAGAGAAAAACGTAAAATATTTAAATATGCAAATAAATACAAATTATTATAATATTTATTTATAAATATAATAGATATAATTAAATTATATTAAACAGAATTTAACATTACCGTTTTCTAAAAACTGGTCTGTATTAATGAGAATGAAAAAAAAAAAAAACACGAGGTCTAGAGATGTGTGTTTTTTAAAAGTTGAACTTCTTTTAACTTGAGCACCGCATTTTTAGAATGGCATGCCATGCGCAAGGTGCTGCAAAAGACGCTAGAGCAACGGTTAAAGACGTCCGTCTAGCGCGTGTTAACATTTGAAAAACAATAGAAAAGTAGTGCAGTGGAATGGAAAAACATGTTCTGTGTGAACGGCCCGTTACTGTGTTATATTTTATGTTTCTCTTCATATTTATACATCTTACAGTACACTAATGGCGGGTAGAAAAAAGGATACAGATATGTAAATATATGTAAATGTTTTCCAGATAATATTGTGCACATTCCTAACATTTTTCATGCAAGATTTCATGTTTCAGACAGTCTTTTTCAACATTGCCCTTAATCAATACTGAAAACATAATTCATTAAATAACAATTCCATCACGGCAAAAGCAATGTGCAAAAATCCTGTGAGAAGATTTTATCTGATACTGTCCCAGCACAGTATTTTTTGTAAGGGTAATGTAAGTTTATGTAACAGGAAAGATGTTCAGCTTTTAATGTTTAAATTCATATTTTATGCCTTTGACAGACTCGTTGTGCATTCAAGGTGCTTTTTTTCCCTCAGAATCAAGCTCATGATTGTGTGTATAAACTCTTATTAGTATCGTGGAGTTTTAAAACAGCTCCCTGTAGAAATCAAACTCTTTTGATGAATATTTAAAGAGGCTAGCATTTGCGTTAGCAGCGGCAAAGGCGTTGAAAGGGTGTTGAAAGACAAGCAGCAAATTCTAACAGATTTGCCTGCATTATTTGGGCACTTTGTTACATAACTGCTCTCTTTCTCCCAGTGTAGAGCTGAGCCACTCCAGCCCTTTAATCACAGACAGACTCGATGTACCGGGAGACTGTGGCGTTCACACGTATATGTCGCTGGAGGTCGTGGAGTGGCTGTATTGTTAAGCCATGATGTCCAGCTGTATCAGGCGTATCACTGTCTGCAGTCTCATTGGTAGTCGTCGCATTGCGTCACTGCTCATTTGCCCTGCTCAGCTTTGTTACATCAGCAACTGTCTCTGTCTCTCATGACTCCGGAAATCGCCAGCTTTCATTGAATAATTAATGATGTGCTGTCAGTGTACATGCCTCTTTAGTCGTAATGGGTATTCCTACCGCTGACCTGATGTTATTGGTAATGCGCAAAACGGGTCATAGCTTTTGAGAAGCTGATCACAAATGGGATGTTTTGCTTGTTTTTTTGCTTTTCTTTTCTTTGCTTTGTTTGTTTGTTTGTTGTTCATTTTGGTAATGCTAGGAATTTTTAGAAGAAGATTTAAAAGCCTTTTAAGAAGGTTTTTTTTTTTTTTTTTTTTTCTTACAACTATTTGAAATTGTCAACTCTTATTGAAAATGACTTTCCTGGCACTTTATAACTACAGTATGTGAGTCAATGATGCAATGATGCCCCCACCCCCACTCCCGAAAGGCCTTAATAATAATAAAAAAACAAAAGTATGACATCCAAAGTATGAAAGGTAGTACAACTAGATCTCTTTTATTGAATCCAAAAGGTTTTCATTCTATTTTGCTACATATAAAGGTGTTTTAAAGATTATGAAGTGTCGAAAGATCATTCGGTTTTACCGTCCAAAGGCCAATACAGCCATTTCATTTATGATTAAAATATCTTAAAATGTAATAAATGTATATATTTTTTATTCTGGCATGATTTTATAACATAATATATAAACAGTGCAAAATGGTATTAAAGTCATTGCTTTGTTATAAAAATGTATGGAAAAATTAATTTCATTGATGTCATTCGGAGAAACCAATATAAAGGGATCATTTTGGAATAAGTAATGCGGTCAATATCATGTGACAGGATGTGACATCATTTAGACACCTGCAAAAGACCACATGGTCGTGAAGCAAAGTAACTAACTCTCCTTTAACTATTTGAAAAATTCATGTTTTCACTTGCTCATACGCATGTCCAGAAACATCAGGTCATTCGGTACAACCACTATAAAACATGGAAAATGTTGTAATATTTTAAAAACGTGTACTGAATATAAAATGTTTGATTGTCTTTTTGCTAGCTAGCTAGATATCAGCCTGTTAGCATTGTTTGAAAATATCAGAAGTGTATTTCGGTAAAACCGAAATTTTGGTTAAACCAAAGTACTTTTTTGGTGACAAATTTTGTCCATCTTGTAAAAAATGACAAAAGTAGTGTTAATTGATTATAAAAAACAAATTATCTCATTGTTAACAATAAACTTCAAAATTAATTATATCTCCATTATGTTTTTTTACACTTTTAAAAAACGTATTCATCAATGACCCATATGCTTTTATTTTGTTGTTTTGTATTGTTAGTTTTTTTTAATTATTTGTAATGATTTGAAGGTGAAGTATGTAAGATTTTATTATGTTAAACTACATTTTCTTAACCCAGGTTATTGTCCATTGACTACTATTAGTATGCCAATCATTGGTTTATCTTATATATTAAGTGTAAACATTGAGAGCGGTCCACTCAGATCTCTTTCCAGCTCGACCTATAGCAAGAGTTTGTGGCGTAGCTGATGTTGCAGGCTTTCACTTTTAACTTTGTAATATTAGGGGAAAATCTTTTTGCATAAGAATTGAATGAATTCGGCAGCTTCCGGTTGCTTTGTCGCTGTATGCTACATTACTGTTTTGTTTTGTTTTTATTTTGTGTTTTGCATTTTATAGTAGATATGTTTAAATAAAATATAAAGTTTGGGAAGTGAGAAGGGGAGTGGTGCTCAGTCCCGTCACAGTCAGGACGTGAACATGTCAGGAACAACACGTGCACCATGGCTCTGACAGTTGTCTGTATTTGCAGTCTTCTTTTATTTTGATCCTCACTTTCTCAAATCAAAATGACAGGGTTGTCATGTTGTTGAAGCACTTGGAGCTGAATGTGTGCTAGTTAAAAATATAAAGTGATTCCACGGGGAATTGCAGCCATCGAATCAGAGCAAAGACTTCCCATGTGCCATCTTTGTGGCATGTACTAATACCAACCCTCTTCTCTTTCTCTCTTTTTCCAGGTGGCTCGATGGCCCGAAAAGGAAGAGAAAGAACAGCCAGTGTTCGGTGAAGAGCATGTCTGGTAAGATGTCTCACAAAAGACACTGACGCTCCTTCCTAGAGCTGCAGCAGTATGCTTTCCCCTCCTCTGTTCTCCCAGAATACATCCCTGACTGCACATTTCTGAGAAACACTCGAGAAACCCTGAGGGAGAGAAGGGTTTTCAGTTGTCCCGTGATCCTCCTTGCATCAACTCCAGCATCCGTTAGCTCAATAGACTTGTTGTTATGTGATGTTCTGGTGATACTCCTTCAGGACATTTTAACTCACGTTAAAGCAATCGTTCTCCCAGGCTAATGGGCTGTGTAAGGATTGGCTTTGTATTGGTCTGTGTAAAGAGTAGCTGTTCAGTTAAGGAAGTTCAACAAAGTTGCCTTGATGCTTAAGCATAGTACATTATCAAGGACACCCCATCTCCATTTTGTTTCATCACCTCATGACCACAGCAGCCAAATATAGCAAGCCAGACACATCCCAACATCCTAACCTTGTAGTTTAGCAATGCTGATGCTGTCACATGTGCTTGGGAAGAAAGACGCTAGAGCAGTGTGGTAATAAATTGGCCTACACTGCTGATTAGTGTTTATTTTGTGCAAAGTATAATTGTTTTTAAAAGAATTAAGGTCTAAAAAAAACTTATCCCAATAAATATGCCATATTTTACATGAGTCTCCATTTTTATTTACCCCCATCTTTCCACCACCTGATGTTTGCAAATGTTAATGAAAGTGTTTTTTCATTCTCTTTTCACCTATATTAGTTTTAAGAATGGTGAATCAGGGGAAAAAAAGCTCTTCAACTTTGTAAAAACCTGGAACAATTTGTTGATAATACATGTGATAATAGTTATATTTATTATTATTTCACAAATACATGTGTATGTAAGTTTATTTTTATTATTATTTTTGCATCTTTCAGCAGTTTATACACTCCTGTTCAGAAGTTTGGGGTCAGTATTTTTAATCAATACTTTTATTCACTAAATATGCATTTAATTGATCAAAAGTGACAGTAAAGACAATTATAATGTAATAAAATATTGATGCTATTGTAATAATAAATGCTTTTCTTTTTAACTTTGTATTCATTAAAGAATCCTGAAAAATTCCTACAAAAATGTTACACATCACAGCTGTTTAAATTGATAATAATAAGAAATGATACTTGAGCACCAAAATCAACATTTTAAAATGATTTCTAGAGGATTAGTAGAAAACAGTTCTTGTAAATTTTAATAATATTTCACAATATTACTGTTTTAATATTACTATTACTGCATTTTTGATCAAATAAACCCAGCCTTGGTGAGCATAAGAGACTTCTTTCAGATATTTAAAAAAAAATCAAACCCAAACTTTTGAATGGTAGTGTATAATTTTTCCTATCTATTAAAGGCTTCACAAATTTGCTGAGAGGCTCAGGCAGTTGACTAGCATAAGGCAGGAGAATGTTCTTCCTCTCAGAAACACTGGCGGATCTTAATTGCTGCCAAGTGACACTTGCAGAGTCACTCAGGGCTCTTCAGGGCTTTCACCAATCAAGGTTAACAAAACTAGGTCTTAAATAGGTACTCAGATAAGTCTGAAGTGTGTCATTTCTGCAGTAATGCAGCTATAAATGAAATTTGAATTTGAAATAATGACTGTTTCCTTACAGTTTCCAGTTCCCACCCTCAAACTAACACCATTGTATGGACCAACAGTTATACATATATTTTTTTTTTTAATTACCTTTAAATTACTAACTGTTATTCACCGATCAGACATAACATTATGAGCACTGACAGGAGGGTTAGTGGGTGGGATATATTAGGCAGCAAGTGAAAATTTTGTCCTCAAAGTTGATGTGTTAGAAGCAGGAAAAATGGGCAAGCGTAAGGATTTGAGAGAGTTTGATAAGGGCCAAATTGTGATGGCTAGACGACTGGGTCAGAGCATCTTCAAAACTGCAGCTCTTGTGGTGTGTTCCCGGAGTGCAGTGGTCAGTATCTATCAAAAGTGGTCCAAGGAAGGAACGAAGGCTGGCCCATGTTGTCCGATCCAACAGGCGAACTACTGTAGCTCAAATTGCTCAAGAAGTTAATGCTGGTTCTGATAGAAAGGTGTCAGAATACACAGTTCATCGCAGTTTTTTGTGAATGGGGCTGCATAGCTGCAGACCAGTCAGGGTGCCCATACTGACCCCTGTCCACCATAGAAAGCGCCAACAGTGCGCCCTGCCACAAAGCAAAAATGGTTCAGGAATGGTTTGAGGAGCACAACAATGAGTTTGAGGTGTTGACTTGGCCTCCAAATTCCCCAGATCCTCAATCTAATCTAGCATCTGTGGGATGTGCTGAACAAAGAAGTCCGATCCGTGGAGGCCCCACTTCGCAACTTAAGCCGGGTTCAGACTGCACGATTTTCAAAGTAGTCGGGTCACTGTTCTTTTCACACTGCATGACTATCTTGGCCAGCATTCAGTCGCTGCTGTGTTCACACTGCACGATGGATCGGATTCACACTGCATGACTTTACAATAGGAAGAATCACTGACAACTCTATCTGGCACGCAAACTACGTTTCACAACCAAACACACGCGAGATGTGACAAGGAAACAACGCGATATCACGCGTGCAAGACCGGAGTTCTCACGTGAGACTGGGATTATTATTAAACGGTAGCCCGCAAGAAGCTTGCAATACGAATTGCCTGTGCGCTGATTTGCAGCAAAAACAAGAAAAAGAAAAGAAGAATATGGAGGAGGAAATTGGTTGGAGAGACGCGAGGAACAAGGATTGTGTGTTCTGCAATGAGAGTGGTCTATAACTCCTCCCCGAACTCCCTGCTGCTCTGGATCTTGCTCTCTCCTTGGCTGTCAGTCATTGCCGATGTAGTTTTCAGTCAGAACACTTTTCACACAGCAAGATTTTGAATCGCCGACAGGTCCAGATATTTAGCATGCCAAATATCTCACGGGCGTCGGTGACTCGCCGGCGATTCTCTTAGATCACGTCTTTGCTTTTTCACACTGCGTGATTGTCACTTGCGTGAACGAGCACCGATTTGCCTGTGATTTCGGGCATTTGTCGGCGATTTCTCAACCTGTCGTGCGAGCCAAAATCGGGGCTAAAATCGTGGAGTCTGAACTCGGCTTACAGGGCTTAAAGGACCTTGCTGCTAACATCTTGATGCCAGATACCACAGCACACCTTCAGGGGTCTAGTGGAGTCCATGCCTTCGATGGGTCAGGGCTGTTTTGGCAGCAAAAGGAGGACCAACACAATATTAGGAAGGTGGTCATAATGTTATGCCTGATCGGATGTATATATACTGAGCCTATAGATTGAACTGTTTCTGATTCCATGGCTGGTTTCTCAGTATGTGCTTTGTGGTGTTGATGTGCTGGCGTTTGTACTTGTTGCTAGTTGCTGTCAGTTAGTGTTAGAGTGTTTTTATATATATTTTTTTGTTTGTTTGTTTGTTTGTTTGTTTTTGTATGTAGGGTACATCCCCAGCTATCTGGAGAAGGATGAGCCATGTGTGGTGTGTGGAGACAAAGCTACAGGCTACCACTACCGCTGCATCACCTGTGAGGGCTGTAAGGTAGGACTTCTTTGCTATCACTTGTGCACAGTGACATCTGTTAACAGACACCCCAGACCCACCTCTATATATACAGACTAGACTGTCACTTCATGTAGAGTCATGGTGTGGAGCTGGTCCAGTCTTTTCGACAATACACCCTGTTGTCATTTGTGAAACTTAGACTCCTATCACTATCAAACCTGTCATATCACATACCTAAAAAAACCCTGTCAACCATCTTATCCACTATCTGTCTCTTTGTATGTGAAGGGAGGGAATTGTGAGTGACAACTGTGCTATGAAAGTCTTTGTGACTCCTGTCTAAACAGGCTGATTTGAAAAGCTCTGAGAGCTTGCAGATCTCCTCAATACAAAAAAAGTTTTCTAATAATAAGACGTCTGCTAAACATCCTTCAAATTAGGGATGTCACTAAGCTAGGGTTGTCAGCAATTATCGTGTTTGCATTTGCTCTGTGTAATTATTTTATTTTACAGGTGCTGGTCATATAATTAGAATATTGTGAAAAAGTTCATTTTTTTATTGTAAATTATTTTAAAAAATGAAACTTTCATTTATACTAGATTCCCTACATGTACAGTAAAACATTTCAAAAGTTTTCTTTTTTTTTTTTTTTTTTTTTAAATTTGTTGATTAGAGCATACAGCTAATGAAAGTCCAAAATCCAGTATCTCAAAATATTAGAATATTTACATTTGAGTTTCATTAAATGATCATCCCTACAGTACAAATTCCGGGTATCTCTTGTTCTTTGAAACCACACTAATGGGGAAGACTGCTGACTTGGTAATGGTCCAGGAGACAATCATTGACACCCTCCACAAAGAGAGTAAGTCACAGATGGTCATTACTGAATGTGGTGGCTGTTTGAGTGATGTATCAAAGCATATTAAATAGGGGTGTGACGAGACCAGTATCTCACGAGACGAGACGAGACTCGAGATTGAGTTCACGAGACGAGACAAGATGGCGAAATACATGACTAGAAAAAATATTCTGCAGGTGTATTTGAAATGTTTTAACTAATCATTTTGTAATGAATGTCATTTCAGTTCTACTTTCTGAGACTGAATTATCATATGCAGTAAAAGACAACAATACTCAAGTAATGTAAAAGGTTTTGCCACTAACTCAACTGACTGGCTTCTCTTCAGATCTTACTGTACATGAATTATGAGCTTCTACAGCTTTTGACCTCCTAACTGAACTCCTCTCCACAATCTGATCACAGAAATAAAAACAGTATAAATAAAAATGGTAACACTTTACAATAAGGTCTCATTTATTAACATTAATGTATTAACCAACATCAACTAACAACAAGCAATATATTTGCTACAGTATTTATTAATCTTTGTTAGTTAATAAAAACAGTCATTCATTGTTAGTTCATGATAGTTCACAGTGCATTAACTAATGTTAACAAATGAAACCTTATTGTTTGTACTAGTAAATAATAAGAAGAGAAAACTGTTATTCATTTTTATGGTAACACTTTACAATAAGTGCAACCATAATCGCACTCTCTCAATATTCAAAGATCAAATAAGACCAAATTTTTCTTTGATACAGAGCTGAGAGATGGTTACAACTACACTGCCCAGCCTAAAATAGCTTTCATATTGAGAGATATCTGTATTCATCAGTGAGCCGCTTTCAAAATGCGGGGTATTGAAATCACGTTTGAATGCGCACGCGCGTTTACTTTCACTTTTAAACGGTCGCGCGTACTCTGTAAATATGGAGCGGCGGCGACCGTTATCCAACTGAATTAAATGTTTTTTTTTTTTTATTTAAATACAAAGCAAAACGACAGTGGAGGCAAAATGTAAACGTAGCGGTGGCATATTCTTTCCTAATCATCCTAACACTCTGTCATGGCAACATCACGAGACTACTTTTCGCCTCGACGAGAAATCTCGTCACGGTTTAGTCTCGCGAGATCTCGTGCCACGAGATCTCGTCACACCCCTAATATTAAATGCAAAGTTGACTAGAAGGAAGAAATTGGGTAGGCAAAGGTGCACAAGCAACAGGGATGACCGCAAGCTTGAGAATACTGTCAAGTAAAGCCGATTCAAACACTTGGGAGAGCTTCACAATGAGTAGAATGAATCCGGAGTCAGCGCATCAAGAGTCACCACACTCAGACATCTTCAGGAAAAGGACTACCAAGCCACTTCTGAAACAGAAAAAACGTCAGAAGCATCTTACCTGGGCTAAGGAGAAAAAGAACTGGACAGTGAACAGTGGTCGAAAGTCCTCTTTTCAGAAGTAAATTTTGCATTTCATGTTGAAATCATGGTCCCAGAGTCTGAAGGAAGACTGGAGAGGCACAGAATCCAAGCCGCTTGAAGTCTAGTGGGACGTTTCTGAAGTTAGTAATGATTTGGGGGCCGTGACGTCTGCTGGTGTTGGTCCATTGTGTTTTATCAAGTGCAAAGTCAATGCAGCCATCTTCCAGGAGATTTTGGAGCACTTTATGCTTCCATCTGCTGACAAGCTTTATGGAGATGCTGATTTCCTTTTCCAGCAGGACTTTAGCACCTGCCCACAGTGCAAAAACCACTTCCAAGTGGTTTGCTGACCATGATATTACTGTGGATATTTTCAAGAGAAAGATGAGAAACAGTCGATCCAACAATATATAGATGATCTGAAGGCTCAATAGTGCCTCAGCAGTGCCACAGGCTGATCACTTCCATGCCACACTTCACTGATGCTGTAATTTGTGCTAGGAGCAAGTGCTGCCTACCAAGTATTGAGTGTACAAATGAACATACTTTAAAGAACTTGAACTTTTCTGTTTTGAAAATCCATTTTTTGATTGATCTTAGGAAATATTCTAATATTTTGAGATACTGGATTTTGGACTTTCATGAGCTGTACGCTCTAATCATCAAAATTAAAAAAAAAAAAAAAAAAACTTTTGAAATGTTTTACTTTACATGTAGGGAACTTTTTCACGATATTCTAATTATATGACCAGCACCTGTATTTTATAATTTTTTTGTATTTTTTGTTTTCATGTTTCTTCTTTTTGTTTTTGTTTTTGTTTTGGTTTGGTTTGGTTTTTGTTATGATTTCTCAAAATAAAGGAATTTATTCAAGAGCATATTAGTTTTTGGTGTGGAATTGAATTTGGTATCAAGACTAATTTTCCACTGATATTTGTATTGACTACTGAAATTTTAGCATTTTGGCAACCCTACAGAAAACAAGACAACATTGCAGAAGATATCGTTAAGATATAAGAGTTGGTAAGATATAAGTCATTGGCAAATATTTTTTGTTTGCTTGTTTTAAGCATTCATCTATGTAACTATTAGGCTGCTTAAAACAAGATCAATTTATTTGAAAATGAGGCTTCAACTTAATCCATTACATATTCTCTGAAAACATGTATTATTCTCATACACATTTTTGACTTTCAAAAGGATATTTTTGATGTTTTTACAGCAAAACGAGACAAAAAGCCTCTTTGCATCCGCCTGCTCCATATCGTCCCCTTGGAATTATAAGGTTCTGTCTGCATTCCGAGTAGTTTTGAGATATTGAGCTTCAAAGTTTTTTTTTCCATTCGACTGTGTAGATAGAACATTTTTGTTTTCTAAATAAAGTGTCAGATCCTTATAAGGGAACGATATGTGACAGATAACACCTGTCTGACTCCCTGCCGTCTGAATACACTCTCTATCCAACTCACTTCCAGGGATTCTTCAGGCGCACCATTCAGAAGAACCTCCACCCCTCTTACTCCTGTAAATACGATGGCTGCTGCATCATCGACAAGATCACCCGCAACCAGTGTCAGCTCTGCCGCTTCAAGAAATGCATCGCCGTGGGCATGGCCATGGATCGTGAGTGATTTCGCACACAGTCATGCAAATAACATACAAAATCACTGAACATGCAAAAATAAACATGAGTCAGTGCATACGGTAGGTTTGCATGATGGTCACTATGATTTCAAACATGATCATCAGCAGTTTGTCTTGTATCTCTAAGTTGTCCTAAGTTAATAGAATTTGTAATAAACAGGAAAATAATTTAAAACAGAAGTGTTTGAACTTCTACATCAGACATTTGGACCCCACTGTATTGGATCATGAATGCAGCCCTGCTCTTTACATACACAAATGCATGCTGACAGCGAAGGTACATTAATCCTATGCAAACTGAAGTGCTCAGTCTGGGGTTCCCCTTCACATATGTCTGTACGCCTCACATATGTACAGCACATGTTCAGCCCAGACCACATTTCTTCTTCCTCTGTCACTCCCTCTCTTTCTCTACTCTATAATATTTTATGGATGTCTCTTGTTTCTACTTTGATCCCTGCCTGATGCTCTTACTCATTCTGTCACTGCCATTCTGCACTGCAAAATCATTACTTTTGTTTTCCAGGAAAAGTGTCTAAACATCCTTAAAATTAAAGATTCACTGGAAAAGCAACCAAATTAAGAGGCACCATAACTTAATTGTACAGTACAATGTGTTTTATGCATCATGACATTGGGAGAATTAACCCCTTTTTTCTCTTTGGTGTAGTGGTTCTGGACGACTCCAAGCGGGTCGCGAAACGGCGCTTGATTGAGGAGAACCGTGAGAAGCGGAAAAAGGAGGAGATGGTCAAGTCCCTGCAGAATCGTCCAGAACCCACCAGCTCAGAATGGGAGCTGATCCGTATGGTGACAGAAGCTCACCGCCACACCAATGCACAGGGCTCTCACTGGAAACAGAAACGCAAGTTCCTGGTAAGCAAGCACTTTGTGTCAGCATGCGCGATGTCAGGTCAAGTCAGTTTTATTTGTATAACTGTGTTGTTATTGTTAACTAAAACTATAACTAATACTAGAGCTGCACAATTAATCATTAAAAGATTGTGATCTCAATTCAGACACTCATGCAATCTCATTCCTAAATGACAACGATTCACCTGTGTCTATTAAACCTTTGACCAAATCACACAAGAACATTCAAATCTCAAAGCCAGAGAGAACCAGTTGTCATTTTTTTTCTTCTTCAAAATAGTCAACCACACAGTATTGTTATTTCTGTGTTATAAATATTCATATTATCACAGAACTGTGATAAAAGTTTATAGTTCGAATATATAAACACTGATGTCTAAGGAAGCGATCAAAATAGATAATGACCTTTTGAAAGTAACATGGCACTTCAAATAACGTTTGTATTGATTACATCCTTACGCCAACAGGTGGCGACAAGTGACTGTTAAAAAAATTTGTTTATTATTGAACCATTCATACAAGAGATTCGTTCAATGCTGATTCATCCAGTAATGAAAAAAGGGAAGTAGCCGATTTATGAGTGAGTCATTGAATCATTCATTCAAACCGATTTTTTTTTTAAAGTCAGAACCTTTTTTTTTTTTTAGTTGTCGTGGGAGAAACATGATCTCTGTTTGAAACTACATTTTTTTGTGATTCTTAATTTATCCAGAATCGTAGAGCTCTAACTAATACTTTTAAAAATTGTTTTTAGTAATAAAGCTGAAATAAAATAAAATATAAATATTACGTGAAAAACTTAAAAGAAAGTGTTGGTGAAAGTTAAAGTATTAAAATTACCAAAACTAAAATAAAAATATATTTAAAGCTATATAGGAACTATATATAGTTCCCATATAGCTATATATATAAAAAAATGAAAACAAAAATGCACATTACAATATAAGACTAAAGCTAATTCAATATAATAATATATACTATAATAGTATATAGAAATACTAAAATAACACTGGTATTACATTTATCACAATACATTCAGCTTGAAAGCAGCTTTACAGAAAATAGTAGCATCTAAAATAGTACAATTTTTCCATATAATAGATGTTTAGGTAGATGAAGGAGAAAAAACATTATTTTATTTTATTTGTGTGCATTTATTTTATTTCTGTTTATCTTGTCACTACATTTTAGTTTAGTTTAGCGCATTGCTATGGCCTTATCTGTCAGTGCACATTAGCATTTGTTTACACAGCTTGCTAATCAATTTTATGAGTGACAGTACCAGTCTGCACATATCAGTTGTGACCGGGCAACAGCGAGTGCTAAAGCAACAGTTATTAACAGGTATAACTACAATTTAAAGAACAGAGTATAACTGCACACTCACTTAAGCATTTTTATTATTACCGACGTTTCAGCAGACAAGCAGCCTTCGTCAAGGTAATAACTGGAATGTAGCCATGAAGGGCCTTTATAAAAGTGTCTCTGTTTATGAAGAAGGAAGGAAAGAGGAAGGAAAGAGTTTAGACGGAATTAATCGCTCATTCGCACAAAATACTACCTACTGTGAAAGAGGTGGCAGGGTACAGGAAGAGAAAATGGAAAGGAAGAGTCAAGGAGAGACACACAGGATATTTTCTCAAAATCCTAAAAGACTAATTGATCTTAAAGAGAAGAAAAAGAGAGTCATTTACTCATGCTCATGTCATTCCAAACCTTTATAAAAATGAAAAAGTCTCTCTGTTTTTTGTGTCCATAACAATGAAAGTCAAAGCGGTCCAGTGTTATTTTGGACCCCATTGACTTTCATTGTATGGACAAAAACAGTTCTTCAAAGCATTCTTTACCAGAGTTCACATATGTTGAGTATATGCACGGTATCTTACTAAGAGAAGGAGTGATTTGGAGACTCTCCAGTGTCCATCATAGAACCAAAGTTGGTTCTCTCAGCCCACCGAACATCCACCGCCCTCCCAGCCGTTACGAGTACTATCAAAGCCCTGACACACACCAGTCTAAACATTCGGCATGTACTAGACCCTGTTACGATCATCCACAGGGGACAGAGAAACCACTTCCCCGGCCAGCTGAGAACTCCTATAAAACGGCCCATAAAGAATTCAGCCTATATAACCTTTACTACCAAGATATGCCTCCAATAACAGTGCAAGGCCGAGACCCCGAATGACCCCGATAAACTGCACTCTCTTTCTCCATGGGAACACTCACTCTGTCCTGTCGGTAGTCCAACTGGGCAGTCTTAAGATCTCTGTAGTGAGAAAGCACTGTGCCAAATTCTCAGCAGTGAGAAGGCCAGAGTGGACCAGTAGAAGGGATAGTTTACACTGGGGTCTTACAGGCACAGGCTGCATTTGGGACGTATCCAGGGCCTGCTCTTCCCCCCACCTCCTGGAAGAAGAGACGTACACAAACTTTGGTTCATGCTTGTTAAAACTTACACAAATACACCAGTGCGGCACAGTTAAAAGAGTCCTGTCCGTCTGGGAAAGCGTAAACACAAACACACAAATCTTAAACGGCAGCAGAAGTTCCTCAGAGGCACATTCTGAATCGCTGAAGAGATTCTTTTGCGATTTATTTACTTTCTAGACACTGCCTCTCTGTGTGGTCTGCGCTGTAATTTCTGAACTGTATTTCTTTCATGACAACTCTCAGAGAGATTGGCATGGTAATGGATAGGGCAATGTAATGTATTTGGTCTTGGCAGAATAGATCTGCTATGCTGCTGCTGTTGATTATTGCTGTTGCAGAGCAAGTACAGAGACTTGCTACTGCCAACACATTCACGGACATTGCTGTGAGCATGTAAGACATGCTGCTGCTGCTGCTGCACATATAACATACATGAAATAAACCCTGTACCAGATCTATACAGGTGAGCTGGGGAAGGTGGAGGATTTCTGAAAGTGCGCTGCAGACTGCTAACCTCAAACAAACAACAAGCTCGTTGCCCCTCTGACATCACAGGCGATCAATCAGCTGCGCTATGCAGACAATGACGTGATCGCTACCAAATGAGTTAAGGACCTTATCAACCAGCACCATCTATTCTAGAGTTTCATGCCAGAACTTTGTATGTGTCGCATTAAGGCTGCTTTAGCACTAATAATGGTAATATTAATAAGAGTAATTATTCAAACAGCTTGTCTGTCACAGCTGAAGTGTCTTGAACCTTGTTTGCTCTCACAATGAAACAAATTAGTGTTTATATGTAGGCCAGCACTGCGCTTTTTTCTGCAGTCTTGTCTTGAATTCAGTGTCTTTGTTTATTTCTGTCTGTTCGCTTTATCAGAAACAAAGAAATCAATGTGATTGCAGAGTTTGAAGTCTTTAGGGCTGTCACATTTGTGCTGCAAGGGGTGACGTCCACCACATGGACATGTTTTTAAATTAAAATTTTTGGTTGGGGTTGTTTATGCGCAGACATGCTGATATCACAAAATTACATGAATATTAAATAGGTTAGGACAGATTCTTTTTTTTCTTTTTTCTTTTTCATTTTGATAATGTAAGGCTGCATTTATTTGATCACAAATACAGTAATTAAAATAACTCTAATAACTAATATAAAATTTTATATTTTTAAATATAATTTATTCCTGTGATGGCAAAGCTGAATTTACGGCATCATTACTCCAGTTCTTCAGTTTCACATAATCTTTCAGAAATATGCTGATTTGGGGCTTCAAGAAACATTTCTTATTATTAACAATGTTGAAAACAGTTGTACTGCTTAATATTTTTGTGGAAACCATGATATATTTTTTTTTTCCTTGATTCTTTGATGAATATATCATTTTCTGTAACATTATAAATGTCTTTACTGTCACTTTTGATCAATTTAATGCAACCATGCTTAGTAAAGGTATTATATTTCTTTCAAAACAAGTATATTATATACATTTACAATTATATGCATATTTAATTTGATAACTTTTTATAATCCCTTTTTTGCTTATTTCATTCCTGAGAATGTATTCACTTGTTATTCTTATATGTCAGAGGTGTTGAATGCAGTACATGAATCATAGCCATGTCTCGCATTCAAAAACTATATATGCAACTGCAACAGCCAACATGTAATGCTGTAATTGCAGCTCTGCCTCTTGAGCATTTATAATCACCTCTATTCTGACTCATGTAACATGCCACGGCTACTTGGCTGTTTGTCCAGAGTTTTTACATGGCTGACCTCTAATCCACCCTGAAGATACCAAACGCTGTGGTTTTTCAAGGCTATCGGCCTACATAACTGTAAAGCCAGACCTTGCACATGCATCTTGTTCTGTCTATCTCATTCATATATTCCTCAATGGAAATACATTATGTTGCTTGTTATAAAAGCCACTTTCAGTCTCTCTGCCAAGTAAAAGACACAGTTAACCCGCTGTGAATCTGTCTCTGTCTGCAGCCGGAGGACATCGGACAGTCTCCGGTGGCCCCTACATCAGACGGTGACAAAGTGGATTTGGAGGCCTTCAGCGAGTTTACCAAGATCATCACCCCAGCCATCACACGTGTTGTTGACTTTGCCAAAAAACTGCCCATGTTTTCGGAGGTGAGAGTGCTGTTAGGTTTTGTTTTTATTTTACAGCCTTTTTGAAGTTTTTTTGTTCAGTTGTAATTAGTTTGTTGAATTAAACCTTGTAATGTTAGTGACTAACACTAACGCCTAATTAGCTGAAAATATGCTGCTGTCCTGCTCTAAATTTGTGTTGTAGGGATGTCCTGATCAAGTTTTTTGTGCCTCCGAGTCACTGAATATTGAGTATCTGCCGATACCGAAAAAGGGGGCACCTATCACTACTGATATATATGTATATGTGTGTGTATATATATATACAGTTTGTGATATATATATATATATATATATATATATATATATACAGTGTATATATAGCAAGAATAGTTTCAACAAAAAGGAAAAAAGCAACTCGTAGCAATGCTTTGTGGCAACGATGTCTCAGATAGTCTGAAGGCAGATAAAAAAAAAAAAATTACTTTTGAGTGATCCGTTACAAAAGTACGCATCAAATATGCTAAACACAGAAGCTCGAATGCAGAACAGCAGAAGCTAGAACAGACTTCATCAAGCACGCACATTTGGGCTGTGTCCGAAATCACACCCCTATACCCTTAAATAGGGCACTATTTGAGGGGACAGCCATTTTTAGTGGTGTCCGAAACCATAGTGGACGATATGGAGAGCACTCATTCAATCCCACAATGCACCGCAGTAACAAGTGTACAACTGATGTACGCTCAAAGGCTAGAGAATACCCATAATGCTCTGTGAGAGTCACGTGCCGAATGAATACCCGCGTCTAGCCAGAAGGTGGCGCCCATAGTTGAATCATTTTCCATCCTTTTGGTCCAATGTGGCTACAGCATAATATCATACAGGTATAAATTCATTTGTAACTGATTAATAAACTGTTTAATTAAGGTTTATACATAGTTTTCATGTTCAAGATAAATATTTTTATTTTACTACTGGAGCTGCCAGTTTGTTAAGTTTCAAATGATTATTAAATTGCATGCACAAACTATGCAAAAGCAGCAGCCCTTCCGGCGCACTCAGTGTCCGAATTCACTCATTTTCACTTCATTCCCTCAAGTGGATTATTTTAGGGAATAGTGAATGAGGATATAGGGGGTGATTTCGAACACAGCAACTTATTTTCCTTTTAATGGCGGTTGGCACATCCATTTGAAGATGCATACTGCCACCTATTGCACAACACCTGTGTGACAGCTGACGTACAGTAAAGGATCGGGCTTAAGATAGCCAATACCGATCAGTTAAAAAAATGCTTAATCGGGCCACATCCTTGAGATCTGCTCAGGACATCCCTAGTCATTTGTAGTTGTTGGCAGATTATTCAACTGATAAAACGGTAACACATTTCAAGAATGTGTCAGTGTGGGTGGGTTTGTATGTATGTGCTATGTTGTCATGTTAGGATGAATTGTACAGTTGTGGCTTTGGTAATTGTGTGTGTGTGTGTGTGTGTGTGTGTGTGTGTGTGTGTGTGTGTGTGTGTGTGTGTGTGTGTGTGTGTGTGTGTGTGTGTGTGTGTGTGTGTGTGATATTGCCACATTACATCATTCATAGCTATGTGGCATTCTCTCCATATTTAACATTCAACAACTCTCCCTTAACCGCAAGTCTGAACATTCTTGCATAGTAGACTACACAGCACCCTTATGGCATCAAATTTATTATTGTCTACACAATAAATTTACCGTCATCCACTACCTCGCAGTCTTTTTTCTACGTTGAGCGTTATGCCTCCTGTATTTTCCACACTTTGTAATACACACCTAGACAGACTGTAATATACAAAATAATACTGAACAATACTGACTGAACCTTGTTGCTTTTGTAAATGATGTGAAACATTTTATGTATTTTTGTGAAGAACAACATGCAGTGCTTACATCGACTGTGTTTCCATGAATACTCACCAAGGATGGGCATTTTGACATATTGCTGTGTGTATTTGACCATTTTAGGTGCACAACTGAAGACGTGATGATGATTTTCATGCACAGAAAGCATCCTGTCAGTAGCAGATTCAGTTCTCAGTTTAACACTATAATTAAAAAAAAAAAAAAATTCAATTTGACATTTATAACTACTTCATTCTGTGCTGTGTAAATACTAAAAGTCAGAAAAGAAAAGAAAAGAAAAGAAAAGAAAAGAAAAGAAAAGAAAAGAAAAGAAATGGAAAAAGCTTAATCATTGTCAATACTGGAACCTATACTGGCATATATTTTTTGGAAAAAAAAGGATATAAAAAGGATCAGAATTCATGTGAACTGAATTGTTTTTTTTTTTAAATATTTAATATTTAATTTACAGACACAATTACAATATTTGAAATGCATCATGCAATCATGTGGTTTCTAATTTCTGTAGCTGCCTTGTGAGGATCAGATCATCCTGCTGAAGGGCTGCTGTATGGAGATTATGTCCCTACGAGCTGCAGTTCGATATGACCCAGAAAGCGAGACCTTGACCCTGAGCGGGGAGATGGCTGTCAAACGAGAGCAGCTTAAGAATGGAGGGCTGGGCGTTGTGTCTGACGCCATCTTCGACTTGGGCAAGAGTCTGGCTCAGTTCAACCTGGATGACACAGAGGTGGCCCTGCTGCAGGCCGTGCTGCTTATGAGCTCAGGTGAGAGAGGACACCTTCATTACAGTAATCCTGCTCATATACCAAAATCAGCCTTTGTGAGAGAAATCTCAAAACTGGATCAGCAGCAAGAAGCAGCCATATGGAATTGGATGAATGTTAGGCTCTGTTCCTGAAGCTAGTGAGCTGCCTTGCTGTCTGCTACCTACAGTACATAGGCAGTTCCCCTCTATGGTAACATTTCTCGAAACTCGAAATAGAACTCAGGGCTCAAAGCTAAGGATTGAGCCCTAACAGTTCTCCTTTAGATGGAGCGTTTTCAAGAGAATTCATCAAACCTGTAACAGTCGGGTTCTGGGAGTAAAAACCCCATTCATTTTCTCCATAGAAAACATTCTTTTCTTTTAACCTAACTAGATGGTTTTTGAAATAAAATATTTTGCTACAATGCTAAATCGGTCATATACTGAGTATTGTCTCTGTGGTCCGTCTCTTCAGATCGCACAGGCCTGACATGTGTGGAGAAGATCGAGAAGTGTCAGGAGATGTACCTCCTAGCGTTCGAACACTACATCAACTATCGCAAGCACAACATTCCCCATTTCTGGCCCAAGCTGCTGATGAAGGTGACGGACCTGCGCATGATCGGAGCCTGCCACGCCAGCCGCTTTCTGCACATGAAGGTGGAATGCCCCACTGAACTCTTCCCCCCACTTTTCCTGGAGGTCTTCGAGGATCAGGACGTGTGACGTCCCTGTGAGCCGCGGCAGGAGAATCAGGAACGTTTCGTAACCCGTGCTTCTCTCCCCGTCTCACCCCCCTCCATGCACCAAACTCACCAGCAGCAGCTGCATTGGCAGGGGTCATCTTCAGAAAGGCTTTCATATGGGGGTTTAAGTTGACAACTTTTTGTTTTTTTGGCTTTTCGCGGAAAACTCAGCCCTCCCTCATCCACTAAACTCCCCATGCGTGGCCCTTCTGTCTCGGCATGATGTCTTATACTGGTTTATCAACACCTTAGACACATAATTTACACACATACACACACTCTTATAAGTGTGCTTACAGGTGCAGTACTTATACGACTCGAATCCTCCAATGAGCTTGTATGCATTTGTACACGTAGAGACTGCACTACTGTCATGCCACCACTGGAGGTGCCCTCTTGCTAAGACTGGATGGCAGCTGGCATGTAGATTTCTCCGCCAGGTCGTGAAGTGGTCAGTTAATTTCAGTCATCTAAATCTCAGCATTTTTGTGAGATTAACCGCCGGTATCTTCTGTTCACATGCCGTAGTTACGCCAAGCTCCACGCTAATGTGGAGCTTCTCTAATAGACCTCATGATTCTCTTCGATATTGAGCCTATGTATGGAGCCGGAGGACATTTTTGAACCAAATCAGGTGCTATATTTAAATAAAGCTACTCAAAATGATTTGGGACCTTGCAAGAATATGCCCCCTCCCTTCTCTGTAGGACATGGACCGTTCAAATGCTCTCGGTCGCCATTTTTCAGGGGTGCCGCTCACCGACTTTTCAAGAACGGTTCGTTCTTGCCATTTGAGGGGCTTATTTGAGGGCTCCGCATGCCTCTCTTTGTCCCATGAAAGTCACAGAGATGGAAATCCAGGCGCCCCTACACCTCCGATCCGCGCTTATTTTGTGTTTTACAGGTGTCGGGAGGGAGACAGTATTACCATACTCCCAGACCCAGCTCACACACACAAACGTACTAAAACACACACCTCAAAACTCGAATGCCTCATTTTACTGTATGCACTGCAGTGCTGTAGTTCTGGACTCCCATGCAGGGCTTTGAGAGTTCAGTCCAGCCCATCTGTGTTCCGCTCAGATGCTACTGTTGCCCGGTCTGTGCGAACACACGCGCACACTCCTGACGGCCCATGGCGGACTGGCTGTTGTCGATGTTTTTTCCTTGTGTTGTTTTAATTTTACCTCAAATGTGGGCACACCTCCAGCTGGCTGTGGCTCCATGACTGCCTCTGTGCTGACAGGTTCTACCTCACCTCTGGACACAGGGCAGCTACCCTCAGCACACACACACACACACACACACACACACACACTCGTACTCACACACTGACAGCCAGGAAATAAACACTCAAAAACACAGTTTCTTCTCAGTTATGTTGAAATACCACTGTAGACAGGAGGGCCTGCCATTCCTCATCGTAGCCTGTCAGATTTCTCTGAGGTCTCTTCTCTCTGGGCTGAGAGGAAAAAAAAAAAAAAACAATTCCGGATGGGCTTTTTTTTTTTGTTTCTTGTTTTTTTTTTTTTTTTTTTTCATGCGGGACCAAGTGTCACTTTGATTTCCGTCAAAACGGAAGCTAGTTTTCAGCAGACGGCGAACTAAACCGTACATGCCGCTGACTACAAAGAGGAGCCATGGAGAGAACTATAGATGAAGGACCCGAGGTGGCCGGCTTGAACCAAATGGGTCTATCGCTGTTTCCTTTTCAATACCAAGCAGTAATTTGTAAAGTGGAGCGAGGGGTCGGCTGCTTTCTTCAGTGTAGGGCAGGGGACGCGGGGAAACTAGCAATTGAATGAGAGCACTTAGCTTTGAAAGAGCCAAATCTTCAGAGACGATTCAACCCCTGGCACCTTTTAAGTTTTTGCACTAAGGCATGATGGGTCCCGCTCCTCCAGATCAGTTGCATGTTTTCTGAGGACACGCCCCCAACCTCTCTGTCAAACAGAGGCCACACCTCCATGTGCTCCTGAGCACACCCTCAGAGTCAGTATTAAGTCTAGCAATGTCCGGGTCTCGTTCTTTCTCAGTAACGATTGACGGAGCACATACACGTTCACGAACAGACCGTTGTCCCCGCCCTCTCAAAGCCAGAAGTGGCACGAGACGAACACCCAACAGAAACGGGCCTTTCCTTTGTGAGACAAAGGAGTGGCTGAAGTCATGCAAAGAATGGCAGAACCGAATGAATGTGAACGGGGAGCAGCAGAATGAAAGAGCCAAAGCGAGGAGTTGCTCTTTAAGAAGGTTTGCGAAGGAAGGCAGCCAATCAGAACGAGAGGAACTGTCAGCATTCCGTAAAGGGCCGGTATGGAGTTCCATCTTGGAATACGAGTGACGCCGCAGCGGTTCTGATTGGTTGGTTGAGTGAACGCAGGGGTTTGATGCTGCTTTACCTTCTAATTTTATTTGAGAAAGAAAGAAAAAGAAAAAAATATATAATAAAAGAAATACAAACCCAGAAAACAAATAAAAAGATGACTCCAGAACAAAGAGTTCAAATCTCGGAGCTTGAGCTGTTCTTTTCTTTCTTTTTGTTTTGAACTGAAATGTGTGTGTTCGTTTTCGATTCTTAACTGCTTTATGTAAGAGAGAAAAACAACAGCCGTAGTCACTTTTTGACCATGCGTGCAGTGTAAACTAGAGAATTTCACCTCTTTTTTCACCTCACTATAGTTTGTAATGATAAGTGACTGCTCTGTTTGTCTGTGTATCTGTCCTTCGTCTTTTTATCAAGAGGAATTTACAAGAAACAGGAATATTTTCTTTTTATATTTTGTTTTCTTTTTTTTTATGAAAGAAGACTTAGGAAAAAACATGAGAAATAATGCAACAGAAACTGAAAAAAAAAAAAAAAAAAAAAAAACTGAAACACAATCTACTCATACCTCACACAACACAAAGCTTAAATGAACTTGGGAGGAGAGCTTATCTGCGTGGCACTTGTGTCAAAGTGCGTCCAGTGCACGTGTTGAACTGTACGATGGGGTGTATGTGCGCTTGAGCGTTCATGTGATCGCGGAAGCACACGGCCCCCTCCTTCGGCCTCGAAAGCCCATCTGCTTCAGATTTGTACCAGTTGCACGCATTCGCCCATGTCCGCGAATGCCGTCACCTGCGCTGATGCGACGGGCCGTAATGGGAGCGGATGGGATGCGGTGTGGCTGAAAGGCTGGAAAGGGAGACGTGTGCATCTGTGACAACAGAGAGTGCTTCATGGTATTGAATGTAGCTGACAGGACTGGGCTGGAACCGAGCCCGGGAACTAGAACCTCACTTCAGGTCACCAGCAAGAGTGGACAGTGCTGTCAAAACGATGTTACACAAACAGCTTACTGAGCGTATATTGCCCGACTTCAAGGTGCAATACTTGTGTTTTGTTTTGTTTCATTTTTCTTTTTTGTACTTTTACAAGTTGTTTGGCCATAACCAAGGATGTAAATACAAAACGAAAAGATATCGAAAGATTAAATCACTATGTGTTAACCATATGCAACCGTCACATACTGGATGTCGTGGCCAGAACACAGCCCGTGCGCAGGCTGATCCAACCGCTTTTGTAAAGGAAAACTGCTTATGTAGCTCTGTAAATGCTTCACACATCTGTATGTGTGCTTTGTGCACTCGCAAATGTGCATGTTCAATACAAATATGAAGAAGAAGTGCCCCTTGAAATTAACAATCTAACCCTGTGCCTCCGCAACCCTCTGCCCCGCACTCAAACCGCTCTTTCTGACAGGGTAGCTAGACATACGTTCGCTAGGTCAGATTGCTGGTAGAGACGTAGACGGGTATGGTCTGGTACCTAGAAGCACTTAGCTGACCTCGCTACTGCCAATCAGATTCCTCAGAGGAGAACAGTAGATACTGGTTTTGTTTCACTTTGGTGGTGGTGTACTTTTATTTTCGCCCTTTTTTTTTTTACCAAATTTTGTGTGTTATTCTTTTTGTTTTCTTCAGAGAAAGACAAAAAACGTCCAGTAGTAAGAATGTCTATGCAATGCTAAACCCTCTGATAGCATAATGGCTGTCAGTGAGCCCTGATTAGCAGACATGTCTGTTTCTAAACACTCCCAACCCCCAGAGTCCCACCCACCGCAACTGCATGAGCCTCATTCGGTTTGTCTAGGAAGACCATAACTGCTGCCTGAGACCTGCTTTGTCAAACCTCACGAACATGTGAGGGCGCTAGTTCAACTTTCCACTGATCCTCGATGATGTCATCCGCTGTTGAGAGACTGCATTTTGTGTTTCTATGTATGTGTTTGCATCGAATGCTCTCATGGTTCGGTGGATTGGTACTTCAAACCGTTTCATACATTCAAAATGAAAATTAGATGTGTATTCACACTTGCCAAAGCAGATCTGTGAGCGTTAGTGATTGAAACATCATTAATCAATCTTTTGTCAACCAAGAAATGTTTTGGGGTTTAAGCAGCATTTAGCAGTGATATTGACTGTCAGGCTGTTTTAAAGCTGAAGTGTGTCATTCTCTGTCAGTCTTAAAGGGTCAGTTCACCTAAAAATGAAATTTTTGTCATTAATTACTCACCCTCATGTCGTTCCACATCCCTTCGTTCATCTTCGGAACACAATATTTTTGATGAAATCCGAGAGGTATACGACTCGTCCATAGACACCAGTATAATTAACGCTTTCAAGGTGCAGAAAGGTACATGGTAAAGGTAGATGTGACTACAGTGGTTCAACTTTAATTTTATAATTTTATGAAGCGAACAAAACAAAAATAACGACTTTATTCAACAATCTCTTCCGTCATTATCGTTACGCAGGTGACGCAGTAAGCACAGTAAAGGCTTTCGTGTTTATGTCTGAATGCCGGCTTAGTATTGGCCAAAGCTGATCATGTGAGCAGCATGACGCACGCATGTGATGCTGACACAGGAGCCGGCCTTTAATGAGTCGGCGTTCTGACGTAAACATGGGAATGACACAGAAGAGAAGATATTGTTGAATTTTTTTTTTTTTTTTTTATGTCTTTAGTACCTTTCTGGACCTTGAACGTGTTGATTATATTGCTGTTTATGGACGAGTCATATACCTCTCGGATTTCATCAAAAATATCTAAATTTGTGTTCCAAAGATGAACGAAGGTCTTACGGGTTTGGAACAGCATGAGGGTGAGTAAATAATGACAGAATTTTCATTTTTGGGTGAACTAACCCTTTAATATACCAAATAAAATTTTATGGTAAAATACTTGATTAACAGAGAAATATCTAAGTATGGCATTTGAAGGCTGATTTCACTGAAAAGTGTAAACACTGGCACTCGTCTGAAATCAAATACTAGGCGAAAAGTCTCTGGGTGACGTAATACTTATGCTGAGATTCTGAAGTGTGCATTTGATGGACACTTTACTATCCCAGGAGGCCACAGGGGGGGATTTATGAATGGAAGTGAAGCGACACAATTGACCCTTCGCAAAGACCCGCCCCCCTTAGTTACTGTTGCTTTGTCCAACAAGCCATGGCGCTGTCACGCAATACACAGAGTGAAAATACATCGCGGAGCAAAGAGGACACTGACAACACGTCGACAGACAAGACAGAGCAGGTTACTTATGATATTAAACAAAGTCCCAGCTTTCAAATTGTGTAATTTTTTAAAGAAATTCGAACAATAAAAACCGTTTTGTGGCTCTTTAATGTGTGTCATGACAGATTGCTGTAACTCCTCAGTTCAAGCAGCTCGTGAACCGACTAGTTAATTAATAGCATCAAATAAACATGAATGAACATGAGAAGGAGTGTTGTTTCAAACGCGGAAAGACGTCAGTACACACCATTTTTCAAGTTCAAGTCCACCGAGGTTAATCTTCTAACTCCTGACTGCTTTGTCGGACAAAATGGTGGATTCGTTGTTATGATTGGTTAGATCGCTTGTCAATCAAACTCCCGGCGAAGGGTCAATTGACGCTGATACTATAGGTCATGTGCAAGGGCGTAGATTTGGTTTCATCTTTGGGGGGGTTGAACGTTGGTATGGTTGTATTGTATTGGGGGGGTTGTAACTGATGGCTTTGAATATTGGGGGGGTTACCTCAAGTATCTGAGTATCCTGATTTGATTAGATTGCGACCATGTATATGTTAAAGTGCTCATTTCTGAAATGCACCCAGCCATGAGAGTGTGAGCAGAGAGCGGGGATGATGTCCACACCACAGCTGTTTTAAATGAGACTGGAAAGGAAAGCTATTGAAGGATTCTCTCAGGTATCAACAATAAAAAAAGACAAAAAAAATAAATAAATATAACAAACTTTTTTTTTAAATAAATGTTGAAAAATTCCAGCCATGCCTTTTGTTAGCTCATCATTCTTTGCTCTCTGAGTTGAAGATGTGCTTTCAGTGTTCTTGTCCTGTGGTTTTCTTCTCTTTATTGTTCATTAGTCTCTCTATCTATGCCATATACACACACTTTCTCCTGCACTCTATCTTGGGGCTCATAAAAGGCAGTCATGAAAACCTGGTGAGAACACACCAACATTCAAGCATACTTCATATTTCTGCAAATCATAGTTTTGATACACAAGCATGCAGTGGAACCTGACTGATTTAAAGGTGTGCTGAGTCATTATTTTTTATTTTTTTCTGTAGTGCTAATGTAATGTCCTTTTGGATTCACACTGACACCTAGTGATGTGGATGAAGTATCATGCTAATATTTTCATGAATGATAACAGGTGGGTTAGCGTTTACTGTAGCTGGCCATGTGATCTCAAAATGGCAGACTGTGAGGTGATTCACTCACATTCGATATTTTTTTTTTAAAAAAGTGTCCTTTTATCAAGTGAACAAATTACAGTTACGCAATACATTAATATGGGAGTGAAACTAATTCTAAGAAAAAATAAAAAAATCTCATCACATGTTTAGCTAAAGGTGAAAGACTAACTTTACATGGAAAATGATTGTTTAATGAGATAACCATTATTTTTTGCTCCTGAAACTGTGATATTGGAATGAATTTGTGCATTTTTATTTTTTTTTTTTCTGTGTGCATGCTTTTGTGCTGTCATTTGTCTGCTGGTGGGTGTGTGTTTGCTTTTTGTAGTGACCATGTGGCTAGATTTGCTGACTGATCCCTTGGACACACTTTGAGGCTCTTTTGATGCAGTATAGAAGCAATTAATATTATAGCAGCGGTTCATGATGAGAATATGGTGTCAGGAGAAGTGGAAAATCGCAAAGAGCGAAATGAGGTCAATGATTTGTTTTTAGGTCCATCTTTAAATAGAATCACTAATGATTTTTCCGTTACTAATGGAGTTTTTTACTCTCTAACTCTCGCTCTTGCTCACATTCACAACCCATTCCTTAGTTATCTTTCTTTTTTTCTTTTTTTTCTCTCTGATTTTTTTATTTTGTTGCACGTTTGGGCTTTTTTTTTTTAAGTTGGCACACTGATGGAGTGTGAGGATGTAATTAAGTTTGGGGAGATATTTTGGCAGTTTATAATAGGAAAGAAAAATGTGCCTGGTACATTTCAGTATGGCAATTATGAACAAGTTCACATTGAGATATTTAATAACACATCTTTCTCTGGGTTTTAGTTGTTGTTGTTTCAAGTAGTTAATCAAGTTTAGTGCATCCTGTAAATTAGCTGTCATCCAAATTTCCTTTTGCCTCAGAGTTTGACAGTTTAGTTTGAACATTTTCTGTTTAGTCAGATTAAATAGGCTGCTGGTATTGTGTACAGAGAAGATTCCTTCAAGCCATGAGAGAATATGCAGAGACAGAAAGGAATGTTTGCACACTAGTTGCACGCAAATGTATTTAGCCAATCACACATGAACGTTTGTGATTGTAATATTATGCAAAGAAAGGTATCTCGGGATTCTTATGCAACGCTTGTCAGGTTTCACAATGGGTGCTTTTGGTTAAATCGTGCTCAGGTTTGCTTTCAAGACATGTAGTTTACGTTCATGTTGGGCGTTTTTAAAATGACACGCATAAAATAAAATGCGACCCAACAGCCGAAGTCTATACAAAAGGGTTTAAGTATCAAGGACTTCTCTTTCTTGCAGTTCTATCGACATTAACAGACCTACACACATCTGTTTTGCTGTCATGTTAGTGCTGTTTCCTCTCAGCGCTCCAATGACCAGCTGCCAAAGCTTCCACATGTTCATTTCATTCAGCTTCTCTTACAGGATGTGCCTGATGAGACATAAACCACTCTAGTTCATGACAGAACTGAATGCTTCATAAGACTGGGTTGTATCCAGGAGTAGAACTTCACTTAATCACTATTAGACGTGAGAGTATTGTTAAATAATATTTGGCTATATGTGATTAGACTTTTTTAAGGATGTAAAAGGTGAAGGCAAAAACACAACAGTCAAGCTTTAAAATAAAATTATGGTGATTTTGGACCTTGCGAGTACATAACCACTAACTCTTTTCCAGTCGATCCTCAGAACTATTCTATTATAAGCTTTTATGAGCAAGGCTCTCCACATTCAGCGGCCCAGGCAGCAACAAGGTACAATTAACTCCTGTACTGCAATCAATCTGAATGGACTTTCAGTTCTCCCTGTCCTTATTAGAAGCTTTAACAATGTGGAACTGCAATAAGTGAGTCAGCAGCAGCATTGAAATAATTGTAAGCCAGTATAATATCTTCTAATAACAAAATTGTTTCAGAAGCACCGCGGTGAAGTTTGATTGGCCTCCTGCAGAAAATGAAAATCTGAAGTGTTTACTTTTGAATACAGGGTGGTCAAATTGGATCACATTTCTGTGTCTTGGGTATAAAAAGCAGAAAATAAGTCCCATTCATCCCTCATTTTATTTTTCTTTATCTCTAAACAGTCTCTCCTGGAGTCGAATGTAATTCGACTTTGCCATAAGCTAGTGTAGATATTGATTGTCGTAGACAAAAGCTCATACATTTTTAAGGCTTTTGTTTGATTATGAGGCTTAATGATTTGCTGTTCTGCCTTTCAGTTCTCCTGCCTTTTTGCACCTTTTGAGGCCTGAATAAAAAAAAAAAAAACATATTGTATACAGAAGATTTTTGTTTTACTTTTTTTATTATTATTTATTTCTTTATTTTGTTTGCAGCTGGGAGCCTTTTTGGGTGAATTTAGCGCGATTGAAGACTCCAGAGACGATATCAAGTGTCAAAATGGCAGTTTATCGAGTGCACACAGAGATCAGACCTGTAATCAGACCTTTCTCCAGGGCCCAGCTTATTGTTTCAAGTGGTTAGGGGAGGCTGAAGTGATATCCTTCTTGATTTCTCAGATGTATCGTTACACACAAAACCAAATGTCATTCCAAATACGTTTTGCACTGGAGTTTTGCAGTTTGGTTGGGTTTTGAGATTAGATATGCTGGTGGAATTATGCTTTGAGAACATGGCTTGTAGAGTCATTTCTTGGAGATAGTTATGCATGACAGCAAGGAATGTATCTGGCCAAACAAGTTTAAGGTGATGTTTTAATGACCTCACAAGAATATACATAGATTATGCAATAAAACAGCTACATGTATGCTTATGCAATGTTTTAAATTGAGTGGTTTGAGTGCGGGCTTGATCAGGTTTGCTTATAAGGCCTCAAAGGGTGCTTCAATCGAACCTCCCCATTTCCTCCTGAACTTCATGTGAGGTTCTCCAGCGTCTGTGCTGGTTCTTGCGGGACATAACCCTCCTTGCACTCTGGATGGATCCAAATCTGCATATATATGATACAAAAAAATGAGATTTAGAGATAAAAGGCTCTCTGCCAGGATATTTCCAGTACAGTGTTTCTGGACATTTGGCCATTTTACAAAATTAGTTTGTGATCCAGGTGCAAACCAAAGGGTCCATGTCTTTTCTTGTTCTCTATTCCAACTAACACTCCCTTTGGGCTCTAACATACATGTGCATGTCTGTTTTTGCTGTCATGTTTGTATTGCTTTTGCTAGTTTTCCGTCTCAGTGGTCTACTGACCACATGCCACAGTTTCCATATGTTCAGCTGCTCTTGGATGATGTACCTTATACGTAGGCCCAGATGGAATTTGCACATTTTCCGTGCTACTTTTGGGGGGAAATCTGCGGAATGAATTTAAATACGGTAAAATGTGTTAAATGGAGCTGAAATTGGCAGCTGAAAGCAAAACAGCCAAATTATTGAATGAATTAATTATGTGTGGGCCTGCTGGGTAGGTACAAACCAGGTGTCACTTCTGCAAAAATGAATCCAAATTTAAATCTGTGTTTATGCAGATCTTTTGTATTGTACTGTTTACTGTTAACAGAAACATTGTGCAAATGGTGCGTTTGTGGTTCTGGAAAAAAGAACAACTTCAACAACGCTATTGTGAATAATTCTAGTACTCACGAATTCTAGTACTTCACTGTGATCGAAAACTCACAACAGTAGAGTCTGCAGTCACTCAGGGGTCCTGACCAATCAGAGGCCAGCTTGCAGATGATTGGCTGAGAGAGCTGGGAGTCTGTTTAACCTATGCAGCGTTATCGGGCTACACTCACTTTGATTGTACAGGGCCTTGAGGAATCTAGTCACATCGCTTGAGCGGCAATTGGGGTTATCATGCAGATAAAGACGTAAGGGAGTGCAGGAAATTGATCAAATGTGAAGCTGCTTTGACAGAGCTCAGCGGATAAAGAGTCATGGTTCAACCTTCAGCTCAGTGGACCAGGTTCAGGAAAGTATTTAGGATCCATTCCCACCTTGCATTGAGGTGCAGCAAAGCTTATGCAAGTTCTGGGCCAAATGGACATTGTGTAACTCCAGAATATCTCAACAAAAATACACAAAAAACCTCTGAATATCTACTGTGATCTCCTCTCACACCACCACCACCACCACCACCACACCTCCGTCACGCCGACCACCCATTCACCACCCCACCCTCCTCCTGCACCTGTCAGTCCTAGATTTTTGGGTGGTGTGATGTCAGGTTTTCTTGTGGTGGGCTGTTTTCGACAGGTCAAGACAATCAGCGTGTTTGTCAATGTCAATGTGTGATTTTCAAACTCTTTGTTTATGGTCAGGATTTTAAAGGAAGATATTTTTATGGTAATTGTCGCTGGTCTATTTTACTATATATTTATGTAATAAATATGTGACTCAATTTACATCCCGGACTCCCTGGTCTGTTTTTGCTATTATCCTATACAGTAGCTCCTGTATTTCCTGTTCTGGCCGTACTGTAGTTCGTCCAAGGTCGCAGGTGCAGGACTTTCGATTTGCGAGAATTCAGTCTGACGTATTGGTTCTTTTGATATCGCTCAGCAAAAGCTGTAACACTCCTAAAGCACTTGATGACAAATCATCCCTCCGAGGACCCGGGTTTGTGATGTCCGCCGCGTGCCAAGACTGAAGGGAGTGTAACTGCCCTTGGTTGAAGGGGAATTCTGAATAATTGTCCTCAGCACAAAGGCATGGCAACTGTTATGGCTTGTGACTGGGGTTGTCAGAGAGCCAGTAGCCATAGAGAGTCTCTGCAGATGTCGATTTTTACATAGACTCATTTAAAGTCTGCTCACTTCTCATAAACACCCTTCTTTCATTCTACGCTTTCTGTTCAACAGCCTTGACAACTCACTGTGTAGAAGGATAGTAATGACAGATCACTTATAAAATATGAGAGTGGAATTACAAACTGACTGATGTCAGATTAACAATCAAATACTTAGTGTGAGTAAGTGTGTTTGGTCTTATTCAGTTTTACAAATGATTTTTGTTCGGTTGGGCACATTCTTTGTTTGCTTGTTACTTGAATTGAGTGCACTTTTCTACAAGGTGCAGCTCTCTTTTTGTTCCTGACTCTCTATTGTATTGCAAGAAGAGCCTCAGACAGAAATATGTTTCTCATTTAGTATTTTCCTAACACTATCTGTACTTTTCAGGTTTGATGTTGTGTGTCAGCTATTAATCTTTCTTTCTCATTTCGCACGTTCTCTTAAAGGTGCAATATGTAAGGATTTTTGGCAGTAAAATATCCAAAAACCACTAGGCCAGTGTTATATATTTGGTTCACTTGAGTACTTACAATATGCCAAATGTTTCCAACTATTTGCTCAACACGTTTAGTCTTATTGTTTAAATCTAATTTTCTTGACTGTTTGCGATTACCATGCCTCAGAAAAAAACACTATTTTGTCAAATAGCTAACATAGCATAATTAGATGCAGCTTTATTTTTAGTAACAGTAATACAGAATTTTCTCCATCATACAATATGTTTTAAAATGAATTGCATGCCATTTATCAACACAACCCATTCAGTATTTAATATGATATTCTAAAATCAATCTATCTTACTGCAGTGTGCAAGCAGTGTCTCACAGCAGCCACCGAGCAAACGCACAGAGTAACATTATAACATCATTTTCAACACACTCAAATGTATCTAATATGATAAACAGAGCTGTGTTACCTCATACTCATGACCGGAAAAGCGGAAGCAGTGCCGGCGACTGTGGCATAATAAAAGTTCTTCTGCTCGTGAGGCGTGCGTTGCCCAATCGCTCCAGCGGCCTCGTTCAGCTCCCACAACACTCGGTCCTGCTCTGCTTCATTACTATAGTAACGTTAATAATCGCATCCATGAACATGATTTCTTCCTGAGTCCTATCCCGATTGTTTCCACCGGCTGTGATGTGAAGACCACATGTCCCAAGATTCCGCGCTCAAACTTGCCATCATCAAGCTACGCCTTTGTTTTGAATAGGACCTCTAGCGGACAGAAATCTTACATATTGCACCTTTAAAATAGGGTACATTTACAGGACAACAAAGTGTAAAAAAAAAAAAAAGTTAAGTTTTTTTAGTTTTTTTTTTGTATAGACAACTGTGTCAAAATAATTCCCATTCACATGGATCCCGAAAATGTATTATGCATGCCAGGCCAGTAGTAGGCGAGATCACTTTATTAGGAAAGACTGCGCGCCTGCGCACATACGCATTCTTTTACAGAGCACTCTCGCCGAATGTGCTTGCCTATAGACTAAACATGTAATACACATGTGCATGCCATCACCACTTTCACAAATCCACATTTTTTTGTGTGTGTGTGTACACGGAGATGATAACGGTATCGTTTTCAAAAACGTGCACTTTTGAAACTTGTTTTCAGAAGTTTGCCATTTCAGGCCCCCAAAACGCAGTTGTTGTGTAAATGAACGTCCAAAACACATAAAAAGTTTTACAATTTTTGTTGAAAATGGTGTTGTGTAAACAGCCCCTTAAAGGGGCCTTAAAAGGGATAGCTTACACACAAAAAAAATGTAATTCTGTTATAATTTTCTTATCCTCATGTTGTATGATTTTCATATACTCACTATCTTGCAGAATGTCCAAGCTGTTTTGTTAAACAAGAGGATCATATAACCATCAAACAGTCATCATTTATGAACTAATTCATTACACTTAAAGGATTAGTCCACTTTTAAATACACTTTTCCTGATAAATTTACTCACCCCCATGTCATCCAAGATGTTCATGTCTTTCTTTCGTCAGTCGAAAAGAAATAAAGGTTTTTGAGGAAAACATTCCAGGATTTTTCTCCTTACAGTGGATTTCAATGGCTACCAACAGATTGAAGGTCAAAATTACAGTTTCAGTGCAGCTTCAAGGGCTTTAAACGATACCAGATGAGTAATAAGGGTCTTATCTAGCGAATCGATCGGCCATTTTCGGAAAAAAATACAACCGTTTATGCTTTATAAACAAAATATCGCCTTGAACGTACTTTCCGCTTCCGCATTCTTCATAACGCTTACGCTGAATGTTCTACGCCTTCCCTATTCTACTCACGGAAAGAACGCGGCGCCAGTTTCGTTTTTTTCCGTAACTTGTATTTAAAAGTGGACTAATCCTTTAAGGCTGATTTATACTTAAGCGTCGGACCTACGCCGGAGCCTCTGCGCCGTAGGCTATGCGTCTGTTTTCATTTATATACTTCTGCGTCGTTGTCCGCGTCTACGTGCATACAGACCACTAGGAGGCAGTGTACGCAGTCATGTTGAGTATCAAAACAAAAGCCGAAGAAGAAGCAGCTCGTCATGTACGTTGTCAGAAAAGCTTACAAACAGAAACGGCAGAGAAGCGGCAAATAGGTAATGACTTTTGTGTTTTTCATTCATATGGAAGTTGAAAGCGCTCGCTCTTCTCTCCAGTTTTTTGATCCGAGGGAGGGGTTCTAGCAGACCAATCACAGCGCTTGCGGTCCGCGTAGAATTAACGCGTTGTTACATTTTTGAAGAGGTGCACGTCAGGCTATGTCGTAGGCTACGCGTGCTACGCACAGCCTACGGCGTACACTCGACGCAGAAGTATAGACCGGGTGTGTCTCATACGTCCTGAAAAGTGAAGCCGCGGGCTCTTTGATCGCCCCCTGGAGGCTGGATGCAGTACAGGTCATAAACCCCGCCCTCTCAATGCAGTCGAATGAGACTTCAGTGAAAACTTAAAAATAAATTCTGCTTCAAATAAAACTTTCTGAAAGATGGTTCTGGTCATTTAAGGTAGTTGTTATCACGCTGATATATATTCAATTGTTCGTTTTTGTGATGATTTAGATTTTAGCTAGCAATTTGATGCTATAAAAACGGGGCGTGTCGTCGTGATTCGAAGTTGATTGACAGCTTGTCTGAGGACTGTCGGAGCTTCGAGGGGAGATTGAAGATGTATTAACTAACTGTTAATTTTCGATTTCTTTGTTATTTAACACCAACAAAATGAGTTGTTCAGCAGTAAACTGTACTAACTGACCTACAGGATCTGACGGATCACTGAACTTTTTTCTGTAACATTAAATGTGGGCGTTATAAGCTAATTAATAAATGTTATTAGTTAAGATAACACACCTAATGTTAACCATGTCGGGAAAAAGCAGGTGATCGTTATCTGGCAGTTACTTATTATTTTTATGGGTATAAAATAATAATTAGCAGGACAAAACTAATGATAGCTTACTCTAATTACAGCAATCGATCTCCTGTAACGTTAGTTGAACTTGATTTAAAATGGCAGGACCGTTTCTGGCGATTTAGAGTTGTTTCTAGTGGCATATTATATTGATTTTATCTACTGAATTTGCTGTTTCAAAAATATTATTGCTCTAGAAACAGAATAGCCTATTATTTTATAGGTAGACTTTTAAATTGTGTATAATTTTTATAGTCTATTTAAAATACATGAATGATGACGCAGTCGCCTGGGCGGAAGTTTGATATCGCGACTCCGCCTCCGGCTCCACGACGATTCCTTCTGCGCATGCCCAGGCTCCAAACTTTTTTTTTTCTGACGTATTGCGTAACGTGTCAGCGCCCATTCATCAGCCCATTTTGGCTTCAGTTCAATACAATGGAAGGAAGCGGCGTCGCGTCGTCCATCTTTTTTTACAGTCTATGGTATAGACCCCTTAATCGCCTGCGTCACTGTGACGTCACCGCTCTAGCTGGAGGCAAAACATGAATAAGAAGTAATAGCGGGCGCGCTAAAAGTTTGAGGTTTTGACTTTAAAATGTCGTCTTGGTTGTGTTTTTGGCTACCAGAATAGAAGGAACAGGACTTTTCGTTCAAAACTAAAGTTTTACCAGATCCCGGCAGACATTCCTTCACAGAAATCAAAAAGATAATTGTGGTTGAAAGCAATACGGCGTACAGACTGGACGGAGACGATCATAAATAATACTTGTGTTTGCAGTGCACACTTCATATCAGGTAAAATAATCGATGCATATGTAATAGTGTGTTGGTTTTATAGTACAAATCAGCAAGTTTCTGTTTTATAGGTGAAAAGTTACCAACTTTCAGCGCACTAGCTAGCTTAAATGTTAAACAAATATACAGCGATAGATGTGTGTGCCATCCTTTGAATGGTCTCTTAAAATAATCCACATTGCTAGCCATAATCATAGTTAGCCCAGCGTTAGGTTACATTAGACAATAAGCCCTACCACCCGAAAGTAATTCATATGTTGTCTAGGAAATATCCAAAACTTAAGTTAATTTACAAAAATAGCTGTCACGGTCCCGCAGAGTCAGTTGCTGTACATATCCGGACAGTTCTGAACCTTCTTCTGCATCTATGTTTAATAAATCCCTCCTAAAACATGCTAGGCTTATGCTTGTCAACATTGAGTCCAGCGTCTCTTTTTGCCTCCAGCTAAGCCCCGCCCACCAGGAAACGTTGCAATGTTTACAAACTTTTAAGGGGTCTATAAATCAGCCTTTAAGCACACAACATGTGGGTGGATAAATAAATAGACATTCAAATTGATTCGGTTAAAGAGATAGTTCAGCCATAAATTACATTTCAATTGCTCATTGTCATGTAGTTCTAAACCTGGAGACATTTCAAAAAATGTTGTAATCAAATAGTTTTGGTGATTGACTTCCATTTTATGGGATGTCTCTCTTAGTGTTCCACAGAAGAAAGTCATACAGATTTAGAATGAGGGTGAGTGCATGATGACAGAAGTTTCATTTTTGGGTGAACTATGCCTTTAAGTATTTCTTTCTTCATCATATCCCACATGAAATCATGAAAGTCTTTGCAGGATGCTGCTGCCTGAAACACTAGTGATGGTTGTTACTCATTGTGAAAAGTCCTGGCTGACTGGACACACAGCTTGATTCCCATTGTGGGTGGAAGCTGTTGTGGAGGCAGTGACCTCACAAAGGCAGCTTTCTGCCCAGCCAATCACCATCTGACTCTGTACATTGAGGATCCGCCCTCTCATCCCATGTCTTTGCTGCTCTTATGTTTTTCTTACTCTTTCTCATATTCCACTTCCACAGGATTTTTCCACTCAGCAGCAGGGAAACGTCCCATAAGAAAGAAAAAAATACCTCAATTGCTTCTCCTAGAGAGGAATGAGACAAAATGGAGATTGAAAGAAAACTTTTGCTTAAGTGAGAAACATTCTTGAGATTTCTAATAAGTCTTTAAGCAATAAAACTTTGAATCTACAACAACTGACTGTGACCCCAGAGTGCTCTCCCCCTTTCTTTCTTTCTCTCTCTTTTGCAAGTTTCATTTTTGCACCGCTAAACACTTTCCAAGCAAGTTTTAAACACTTTCCTCGCCTGACATTTTCAGACAAACGGGTAGCTCCTCCTCAAGCTCGTACCATTGGTTGAGCCAGTGTGTTATGTCTGAATTAACAGGCCTCTGCCTGTTAATGGCCTTACATAAAAAAGTATAATGTACATTGTATTAAATAATTAATTTAAACATTATTACATAGTGAAGACACCCAATGCATTGCTGGGGTGTTCATAAACAGAGGTAAACCTACTAGATAAATGTTATCGGAGGCATTAATGCTGTAATCAAGAGTAAAGAGACACTGAAACTTCATATGCTGTAATGGAGCTGAACATACAGTAATCACACTTTTCTCATTCCAGCAATCATTTGACAAATAAACAAGTCCATACTGATTTACATGCACATCTTCATATTTAAAGGGTTAGTTCACCCAAAAATGAAAATTCTGTCATTAATTAATCACCCTCATGTTGTTCCACAGCCATAAGACCTTCGTTCATTTTCGGAACACAAATTAAGATATTTTTGATAAAATCCTATGGCTCAGACGGCAAGATAATTAACACTTTCAATGCCCAGAAAGGTACTAAAGACCTTAAAACAGTTCATGTGACTACAGTGGTTCAACCTTAATGTTATTAAGTGACGAGAATACTTTTGTGCACCAAAAAAAAAAAAAAAAAGGAATTACTTTATTCAACAATATCTAGTGATGGGCGATTTCAAAACACTGCTTCATGAAGCTTCGAAGCTTTACAAATGTTTTGTTTAGAATCAGTGGTTCGAAGCATGTATCAAACTGTTTTTGGCACACAAAACTAACATTAAGGTTGAACCATTGTAGTCACATGAACTGTTTTAATTATATCTTTAGTAGCTTTCTGGGCATTGAAAGTGTTAATTATCTTGCCGTCAATGAAGGCCTCACTGAGCCATCGGATTTCATCAAACATATCTTAATTTGTGTTACGAAGGTCTTATGGGTGTGGAACGACATAATTAACCCTTTAAAGGTGCTCACAGTAATTCTTTTCTCTCTTTTTTTTTTTCTTCTGTTGTTTAAAGTAGCCTACAAAAAGACATGGAGCAGATTGCCTCATGTGGCCAACATGTTAAGATTACATGGCCAGCTGAATACTAACTTTATTTCAGTAATCCGCCTAGGTCATGACTGCACATATCAACAATATATACATACAATACAATATAATTTTTTTAATACATTCTTTCTTAATATAATGCAAATGATCATTTTATATATCACTATATATGCTATATATAAGTTTCATTATTTAAAGTTATTGACTGCAAGTTTAAATAGTGAGGCCTTCATTGACAGCAAGATAATTAACACTTTCAGATGCCCAGAAAGTTACTAAAGACATATTTAAAACAGGTCATGTGACTACAGTGGTTCAACCTTAATGTTGTGAAGCGACGAGAATACTTTTTGTGCTCCAAAAAACAAAATAACAATTTTATTCAACAATATGTAGTGATGGGCGATTTCAAAACACTGCTTCATGAAGCATCGAAGCTTTATGAATATATATATATAAGTTTCATTATTTAAAGTTGCAGTCAATATTAAATATTGACTGCAACTTTTAAAAATGAAACTTATATGTAGCATATTTAGTGATATATAAAATTATTATTTGTGTAATCATTTTATATATCAATTTAAAAAAAAAATTATATTGTATAAAAATAGATTTCAGGTTTATAAGTAAAAAGCATCCCACAACTGATCTCATTCTATGTCCTATTAGCAATGAAAATAACCAGGTTTGTGTTTGATCATGACCCCCTGGCTTTTACACTGCTTTGTTTGTAGCACACAGAAACTGACTGTGACACATCCCCATTCTGTCTGTCTGTCTCTCTACCTCCTCCCACACACACACACACACACACACACACACACACGTGTTTATAACTGCACACGTATAAACCCATTATGTAAGAACCTCCCTCTCTCTCCCCACATTTCCTCAGCTCCACTCATGAGGGTCAAGTAAGGACATGAAAAGAGGGAGAGTGAAAGAAAGAGGGAAATGGGGCCTCCAAATCCTTCCATCTTCTGCTTACCTCTACACTGCAAAAATCTCTTTATCAGTCATTTTGTCTTGTTTTTCAGTAAAATGTTACTTGAGAAGCAAAATTACATAAAATAATACATTTATTTTTAGAGAATATATATCTTAAGCAAGTGAGGTTTATGCTTTTTTTTAATTTGTATTTTTAATAGTCAAAAATACTGATATATTTTAACAAGGAAGGGGACGTGATGTGCAGAGAGTAAAACATGTTCCAGAGCTGCTTTCAGTGGTAGATTTCAAAAGAGGATGAAAACAAGAAAGAAGCCACCTACTTGGACTTAGATTGCTGAAGAGAATATTTTTCTGCACTCTCAAATAGAAATACAAGCCTAAAACTGCATGACCACACTGAAAAACATTTAAAACCAGCCCCGTCTCAACTGTAATGCACTCCCTGACCCTCAGAGTGTTTATGAATGGCTGTATGGGAATATTCCGAACAATAAGTAGCTCAGACGCAAAGGGGGGCCATGATGAGGAGGAACTTCTAGGGATGTTGAGATACAGACAGGCTGCGGGAGGTAGGAGGTCTTGGGACTGGGTCAAGCCTTTAGGGATGCAGGCTGTTTACACGAGGAAGGGCAGACTGTGTCAGGTTACGTCATGCCTACATGCGCTGGGTTTTGCCTCTTATATAATACGAAAGGGAAAGAGAGAAAAGGGACTTTGTATGGAGTGTTCTCTTCCTGATGCTCTTTCTTAAATCTGCTTAGTGCGTCTGTCGTTGGGTTGCTGGAGACGTGTTTAATGTGCGTTCACATTCACCCTGAAGCTCTTATTCATCAGTGCTGCTTTATCATACAAATAAACCAGATACTGCTGAACTGCAAACATGATCAGGAAGCATTAAAACAGATGCTTGACCATGATACTTCTGATATATTTTATAATTAAAAATAGTACTGCAGGTATTTATTGAAGGCACAAGGCAAGTTGTTCTGCTTCAAAGTTGATGTGAGGACATAGCAGCATCATAAACCCCTTAAGTCGAGAAAAACCTTTCGTAATAATCGTACGGGTATTAGCACTAGGGTTTTCTTAGCTTTTGTGGTTTGTTGCAGCTGGCTGCTGATCTTAGATCTTAGTCTGAAATCAGGACTTGGAAGGCAAAGCCTGTTTATATTTCTCAGAATATTAGTTTGGTGTTACTGCCATCTAGTGGTTGCATTAGGGTTGTTCAATGGTAACCAAAAGTGTTTGGTTCCCAACGTTCTTCAAAATATCTTTTTCAGAGAAGGAAGTCATTCGGGTTTGGAACAACAGTGGGAATGATGACGGGAATGTCATTTTTGTGTCAACTATGCCTTTCTAAATTACCTTACATCCCTTTCTCAATTTCCTTTCAACTATCCCTTAAGTTATAACAAATATACAGGAATATACTGGAAAATATAATGTGATATATTACATAATTTCCATAGTGCTTATATTTTTCAATATACTGCAATATATACATGGACCACGTATGGTTATATATAGATACATATAAAAATTCAAGACCAAAACTGCGCTCTATATTTTTTACTAAAACACTCAATTCATGTCTAGCGCTTGGGTTTACATGAACACATATTCATAAACTTTTATCTCACTTTATGCTTTGCATAGTTACAAATTTCATATATGAAAATATGTGATGGTATATAAGAAAAAAAGTGTTTACTGAAAACAAATAATAAAATTTTGGACAATTTTGGACAATTTGATGTTTTTAAAATCATGGCAACATGGTAGGTGAAATTAGATTTTACGAATATAAATAGAAAATATATTATGTACATGATTATGAGGAGAATATAATTGTGTACATATATTGCACATACATATCCCATATAAATGTGAATATATATATATATATATATATATATATATATATATATATATATATATATATATATATATATATATATCAAATATATTTATACACAGTACCACACATGTACTTCTTTTTATTATGAAGTGTATTATTGAAGTAAATTATTATTAAGTAAATATAGAGTCATATTTTTCAATATATGAAAAGTGGCAATTCTTTATGTGTTAATATAATAACAAAATATATTATTCTGTATAGTTTCAATATAGGTTAAATAATCTTAATATATTGATTGTTCATATATAAGGAAATATATTTTCTTTGCTTAAGGGATATTTGTATCTTCTTTCAAGGGTTTTAGACACTGCAAATAAAATTAGAAACAACTATTTAAGAATACACTTTTTTTGCGGTTATCAGACTTAATTGCTGTAAAAAGGATTAAGGGTTTAATTAAACTTCAATTTAAGATTAAATTGGGGGGAAAAAAACAAATGATACAATGTTTTTTTTTTTTTTTCAATAAAGTTAACATATTTAACAAATCAAGGAAGCTATAAAGAGTCTATTTTATTTTTTGCTCAAATAATTTCTACTAACTTTTTTGAATGAAACACAAATACTCCAATGTTTAAGCCACAGTTTGGATGGCCGTGTCATTTTATTGACAAAAAAGATTCTTAAATATACAACAAGATAGTGTTCCGCAGAGACTGAACATGGTGAAACCAAAGGGAAACAAACATGAAAAGCAGTGCAAAAGCACCAGTTAAGAGGTAGAAAATTCCCAAAATTGAAGTGATTGTGACTACCACACTGTGCATTCACTGTGTCAAAACATAAAAATTACTATCCACATATAATACATAATAATGGCATGAAAATTGCTACACTTATTCAGTGTGCCATGCCCGTCTCTTAATCGGCAGGCTGTCGCATACAAGCTCACGGTCTCCGTCTTCACTCCGGGGTCTTGCTGGCAAGGCCACAGTGCTGTGAGATGCAGGTAACCTCTGAGCATTGTCGGCAGAATGGCAGGTGACTGAATTCCAGGCTCTGTGTCTTGGGACACACATTTTCCTAGGGTTTAGACTATTCAACCCTCCATCCAGTGCAGAAAGTATTATTTTACCTGACTGAGTAGCAGACCCCATAAGGGAGGACTCTGAGTGGGTAGCGCGGCGTCGTGGAAGGGTATTAATGACACTTTGGAGAGAACCTGGAATGGGATTACATTCCAAAACAGAAGTAGATGGATGTCGAGAGAGCGGTGGTGGCTTAGGTGTTGGATCACGTCCCACAAAGGTCACCTGCTGAAGCTGCTTTCTTCTCTGGGAGATTCTGCTCTGGATTTGTGAAAATTGGAGCTCAAAGTTATATACTTCTTCTGTCAGCTGGTTGACGCGGTCGAAACCTGCCAGAAGACTGTCAACACAGGGCAGCAGACGGTCCACATAATGGTGAAAGTCAAAACTGTCTGAAATGACAGATGAATCGGAGGCCAAAGAGGAGGCAGAGGATGCCTGGCGGGGCCCGATGGGACTGAGCAGGATGGAACAGTTAGAGGCTTCAGAGCCCTGGGAGGATCTGGAGGGTGGAGGAACCATTCCCTCAAATTTGACTCTGTGTCTAAACTACAAAGGAAATAAAATCGAATAAGTATATATATATATATATATATATATATATATATATATATATATATATATATATATATATATATATATATACACTACCATTTTAAAGTTTGGGGTCGGTAAGATATTTTTAATGTTTTGATAGAAGTATCTTATGCTTATCAAGGCTGCATGTATTTGATCAAAAATACAATTAAAACAGTAATAATGTGAAATATTATTACAATTTAAAAGGGAACCTATTATGCAAAATTCACTTTTATAAAGTGTTTACACACACGGCGGACACATTTCAGTGTTCAAACAACCAGCCTGTAATGGTAAAAATTAATTCCCATAAATCAGAAGCTCTTCAAACTAGCTGATTCAGATTCTCCCCTATGATGATGCCATCGTAGGGAGAAGCCCCATCTACAGCCGGTGACAATCTGCCCTATTAGCATTAACGGTGTTTGGCTTCACAGCATCTTTGTTTCCTTTCTGAAATTTTTGGTGCTTGAGATTGTCCTGTTTTGTTGTTGCCAGTATGCCAGAGCATGAGTTCTTGAAACTCCGCCCTCTTCTGGAAAGGGGGCCGGGAGCAACACCTCATTTGCATTTAAAGGGACACACTCAAAAACGGTGCATTTTTGCTCACACCCAAAAAGTGGCAGTTTTAACATGCTGTAATATATGATCTGTGGGGTATTTTGAGCTAAAACTTCACTTACACAAACCAGAGACTTTTTTTACATTTTGTAAAAAGCGGCATAATAGGTCCCCTTTAAAATAACAGTTTTCTATGTATACTGTTTTCTATTCTATTTTAAGTCAATGAATCTGAACGTCCCTGTAAAAAACTTTATTACTACTTTTTAAAGTTGATGAATGATTCAAATCATAAATTGGAAAAAAAAAAAAAAATTATAATAGTCAGACATGGTATTTGTACCTCTTTGGTCTTGCTGAGCCCCATCCATAGCTTGAGTCGTTTAATGAGAAACTGTACCATCTCATAGTCCTGCGGCTCCATTGATGGTCTGTAAATGTCTGCTTGTACCATTCGGTAGGTTCGAATCAATACAGCAGCACATAGGCGCCCCAGTACCCAGAATCCAATACCTACGGCAAACAGGCAGTAAAGGGGTCCCACCACCGGATGATGCTCACAAAGTCGACGTAACCCCATGTGCCCCCTTATCAAACAGAGCAAAGAGGAACTGGCCTGCCATAAGGTCCTAAAGCCCTCCACTGTACCTGAGAAGAGCTGAAAGAAAAAGATGTGGGCTGCATTTTCAGGTGCAAAACATTAGAGAAAAAATACAAGTCAAAAGAAAAAAAAAAACATTTTACCATGATGCCTGTGTGAGAGAACAGAAGCAACAGGAGGAGCAGCAGGAACACCACGCCACAGATCTGTGGGAATACCTGTCGGATAACTCGTCCTATTACCAACCATCGCCTAACAAACCGCAGGATCCCCACCATCTGTAAAGACACACCTCTCAATACCTTGACTGACAAAGTGAAACTGATTATAGAGCTTGACTTAGTACAATAAATTTCATTGCTGTGCTTGCAAGGCACTTTAAGACCTAAAGTATCCAATTTCTGCAATGAATTAAACTTGAAAATATATTTGGTTTTCTAAATGTTATACTTATAAGGTTGAAAATCTCCCATTGACATAGACTGATGCTGATGAAGTGATGTCATAATAATATTTGCATACTAAATTGTGATTAGCCCTTTTGTTTATCCATTATATAGAATACTGTATTACTATACATGTCTTTCTCTCCCATTTTCTCTATATTTATTTTATTAAAATATATGTATTTGAATTAATTGCAACTTTTCCTAAAACTTTAAAGTCACGATGTAATGGAAGTGGCAACAGATCTTTTCTTCCGTATTGTGACAATTATCTAAGTAAAATGTATAATCGAAAAAGTAGGGCGACGACTTCGGTAACACTTTATTTAAATAGTCCACTTTAGACATTCTGCAAAGAAACTTTGCAGCTGTATCAACTACCTGTTAGAGTACTAGTAGACTGTCTGCTAGAAGAATATATATTCTTAGTAAAATATCTGCTAACACTTTATTTTGATGGTTCTACTGACTATAAGTAACTTTGAAAGTACGTCAACTTATTCTAAAAATCCTAACCCTAACAGTCTACTAATACTCTAATGAGAGTTAGTTGACATGTAGTTGCAAAGTTACTACTTGTTACAGTAGAATGTCAAAAGTGGACAATCGAAATAGTGTAAATAACCATTGGTTCTACGCATTGGTTGTTGATTGGATGGAGGCAGATCTGAACATGAGCTTGAGGTTGGGGCGGGATTTAAGTGAATTAAATAATTGCAGAAGTCATTTGCAGAAACATTTTAAAATGAAACACATGCATGGATAAATGAATAACATGCATTTAAAGGGTTAGTTCACCCAAAAATGAAAATTCTGTCATTAATTACTAACCCTCATGTCGTTCCACAACCATAAGACCTTTGTTCATCTTTAGAACACAAATTAAGATATTTTTGATGAAATCTGAGAGGTATCTTACTCCTCCATAGACAGCAATTTAACCACCACTTTCAAGGTCCAAAAAGCTACTAAAGACATTGTTAAAATAATCTACGTTACTGCAGTGGTTAAATCTTAATTTTATGAAGTGACGAGAATACTTTTTGTGCAAAAATACCGACTTTATTCAAGAAATGGGAGCGTTTAGCGAAAGTTCTACCCGGAAGACTCTAATGCATGTCATTGCTCATTATCTAACCAATCATTACATGTCACCTGAGTATATAAGTTCTGTTCTCACCCACTATCGTGTTCGCAGATACCATCGCCGGCGTTCACCCCCATCCTCCCCACCACCACCAGGTCGGTCCCTGTCCATACAACGGGGGCAGGCTCCGCCCCTGCCTTCATCTTAAGGCAGGATCTGCAAATGTCTGCTACCCTCCGGATTGTACTATGGACGGGGCCTACGCCAAAGAACTTTATCATTTATCTTTGATATTTACATTCATACTGTTGAATAAATTGCATTCAAACGTTTCTTTGCTTCTCGAGTCTTTCTGGTAGAATATCTTTTCTTCCAAAGATGAATGAAGGTCTTATGGATTTGGAACGACATGAGGGTGAGTAATTAATGACATAATTTTCATTTTTGGGTGAACTAACCCTTTAAGATCAATAATATGCATTTAGTAAATAGATTTTAACACATTCTTTTGCTGCCATTTTTGTAGAATGTATTGGTATTTCCTTCAGGAAATGCAAATCTAGTTCCAGAATTTTTTTTTGACAAATTATTCCTTTGTTTCAGGACCAATACCTTTAGAACCAAGAGGGTTAGTAAGATTGCCGAGAGCTGATTGGATTTTCTGGCCAGTGTGGCAGCACTGTGAAAGTCAGCAAAGGATGTGGGCCGGGAGCGATGTCTGGAAACACAGGCTGCAGTCGTGTAGAGGAAATACAGACGAAGAACAGCTGCTGCTAGCGTCAGAAGAGCTAACGATGGCTGAAACCAGCACCAGGCATGCCTCAGGTATTGACTTGGCTTCCTGATCAAGGCCCATACTTCAACACTCACAAAGCACAGGGCAAACAGCAAAAGCAGAATCTAGTGAGAAGAACACAATTCAGTTTTAAGTTGTTCAAATTCTGTTCGAGCTGCAAGATTTGTTTCTATTGTAATTAAGTCTTGTAGGAGAGCCAGTACCGTCAATGTCACGTGTAAGTCTGGACCAGATAATGGAGAGATGTGAAAAGGCTGGATAGAGATGAAAGCAAGGATTCTGCCTGTGTGTGTTTGATCCAGGATAACAGAAACTGGTGCCAAGATGCCCGTCTGTTTATGATACTGAGTGAACTCGATCAATACTGCCTGTGTCCTGTCACAGAAAACATAAGACAGTTACTCAAAAAACATTGAGAATGAGCATGAGGGGTGTCTGGTACTAATAACAGCATACAACTTCCAGTATGTGTGAATAAAAATCCCTTAGTACAAGACTGGACATGTATAGAATGAAGATACTATATGCCATAGTGACATCATACCCTGTTGTCATCCAGTTCGTTGTCTGTAGGTCTGACAGGATCCGACGTGTGGATTCACTGTTGTTCCCAAGCACTACTTCCTTTGTCTGACTGAATGCACACGATGCACCCTTAGTCGTCGGCCTTGAAAGAGGAGATTGTGATCATTTGCGCGAATAAAAACATTCAGTATATTCTCCCATACAGCTGTTCAGGCTGCACAACAATTTATTTACACACTGACAGTCTTTCTCTTTGTGTTCTATTATCTCTCACCTCGATGAGAGTGCTGGAGTGTTGTTCCTGTGTGCTGAGGAGCTCTGTTGTCTAGGGTTGGCATGTGATGAAACACGAGCAGTCAGAATCAAAGGAAGTCGACCAGATTGGAACTGATCTCTGATGTTTTGACTGCAATCTATAAAAGTTAGGATTTTATTTATTTCATTATTCTTTTTTATACTATTTTTGTGCAAACTCTCAAAAAGCTAAATATAGTAGTAAGTAGAGTCCTTACAGTCTTGAAAATTAATTTTCTGCAGTCTTGCGGGGCCAGTTAGAGAAAGACAAGGGTTTTCATACAGGTGTGATATCAATCTCTCATCTATCCACTGTTTTGCATTCATCCATCTATGAAAAAATAAAATATCTTGAAATAAAATTACATTTGAACTGATTCATGAGAAACTGCAATTCACACACACACATGAGTTTTCTGTGTGTCTAAGGACTCTTATTTTGATATTGTTGTCTTGCTATGGTTTTTATCTCCTATGTTTAGTTCCTTTCCCCTTGGTTTCTTTAGTTTCACTTTTTTGTTACCATAGTGATTAATCAGTCTCACCTGTGCCTCTTGTTATGCTGTCTTTACTAACTTTTGTAAAGATGTTTCTGTTCCTCTGTTGGATTCTTATCTTTCTGTGGATTTTATATATATATATATATATATATATATATATATATATATACAGCTATGGAAAAAATTAAGAGACCACTTAACATTGATTTCTGAACTTGGAGTGGTCTCTTAATTTTTTCCATAGCTATATATATATATATATATATATATATATATATATATATATACTCTAGATGATTTTATCTGTGGATTTTATACTCTAGAAAGAAGAAAAAAAAGGTAATAATGCAACAATTTTCAATTTGTTTGAGTTATGACAATTTTGAGTGAAATTACATTCAACCAACAAACTACATTGAGTTAATAATTAGTAGAATAAAAACAAAATTTATGCTGCAAATTAGGTTGATTACTCAAAAAAAAATGAAGCTGCTCCAACTACCTGAGTTGTTGTCACAGAACCCTTGTTTCCCTGGACTTCATTTCCCAAGATCCTCCTGTTTCCACACTTGCACTCACTTCCCTCGTCAGCCCCTCATCAGCACTCATCACCTGCACCTGGACTCTATTGTCAACACTCCCCATATATTGCACTCACTCCCTTCACTCCTCGTCCGTTCTCTGTTGTGTTAAGTGTTAGTTTGGTGTTCCTGCCCTGTGTTAATTAAAGTACTTATTATATTGTGGAAATCCGTATCTGCCTCGTCTCTGCACCATCTACACGTAACAGAAGAACGGACCTTTAAACCAACCGGATTTTCCACTAAAAAAAAAAAAAAAAAATGGAGACTTTCACCGGCTCCTTGGCTCCTGCTCCTCCAGCGCCTCTCACCCTGACAGCCAGCGATCGCCTTATCGGGCTCCTGCAGGTAGGTCGTTCACTGGAGAGGTATGTGGAGGAGTTCGTTGAGCTCGCTTATTTGTCTGACTGGCCTGAAGCAGTTTTTATCTCCCTGTTTTTGGATGGATTGGATGACGACACTATCCGTTTTGATGAACCTGTTTTTTGTTTCTCCTTAAGCGAAACTATCAATTTAATTTTGTGTTTAAATGGCTCCAAATTCTTCGTGGATAGGGTTCAGGATAAGTGTTGTCGTCCAGTCCATCCAGAAACACGGTTGGCCGGGCCAGTCAGTCAACCTCCGGCTTCCTCCGCATACCCTTCCAGCGAACTCCCTGCCTGCCCCATGCTGGACCCACATTCCTCTACTGGGCCCAGTAAGCGGAGGAGGAGGAAGAAAGCCACTCCAGTGTCTCCAGAGCCCACTCCAGTGTCTCCAGAGCCCGCTCCAGTGTCTCCAGAGCCCGCTCCAGTATCTCCAGAGCCCGCTCCAGTATCTCCAGAGCCCGCTCCAGTATCTCCAGAGCCCGCTCCAGCCCTTTCCGAGCCTGCAGCTCCAACCCTGTGCGAGCCACCAAGTGAGGTGGTCTGGCTTATAGACTTTTGGACAGAGCCAAGTTCTCCAGTCTCCGCCGAGCCAAGCTCTCCAGTCTCCGCCGAGCCAAGCGCTCCAGTCTCCGCCGAGCAAGCCGCGCCAGTCTCCGCCGCCGAGCAAGCCGCGCCAGTCTCCGCCGCCGAGCAAGCCGCGCCAGTCTCCGCCGCCGAGCAAGCCGCGCCAGTCTCCGCCGCCGAGCAAGCAGCGCCAGTCTCCGCCGCCGAGCAAGCAGCGCCAGTCTCCGCCGCCGAGCAAGCAGCGCCAGCCGCCACCGAGCCCTTTATTATGAACTTTGTAAAGACTGTTTTCCCTCCCTGCCTCCCTCTCCCGCCTCCCATTTGTGTCTTCACTGAACCTTCACCTCAAGCCCCCTCGCCCAGATCTCCACCTCGGACCTCTGGGCGATTACCTTCACCCCGGCTCCAACCTCCCTCTGCTCCACCGTTGCCCATCAGTCCTCCAGCTTCACCAGTCTCCATCCTGCCTCCACTCACACCTTGGTCATTCATCAGCCTGCCCTCCCCTCTGGACTTCACTCCTCCGTCTCCGCTCCGTCACTCCGTCCCTCGGATTCAGTTGGCCTCCTCACTCCCCCCAGTGTTCGTTTTGTTGGCTGTCCTCCTGCTTCCACTGCGGCCTTCTGGAGCCCCGGCTGCGCTTCGGTCGGCGGAGCCTTCGGTTCCGCCATCACCCGCCAGTCCTTCAGCGACGCCTGGGCTCAACGCCTCGAAGGCTTCGGCTCCTGACCCGCCATGGCTGCCCGCTGCACCTGACCCGCCATGGCTGCCCGCTGCACCTGACCCGCCATGGCTGCCCGCTGCACCTGACCCGCCATGGCTGCCCGCTGCACCTGACCCGCCATGGCTGCCCGCTGCACCTGACCCGCCATGGCTGCCCGCTGCACCTGACCCGCCATGGCTGCCCGCTGCACCTGACCCGCCATGGCTGCCCGCTGCACCTGACCCGCCATGGCTGCCCGCTGCACCTGACCCGCCATGGCTGCCTTCAGCCCCTGACCTGCCATGGCTTTTGAACCTGCCCTGGAGACCTCCACTCCAGTTTGCTCCTCCCCCTGCACCAGCTTGAGGTCTCCAGGGCGCCCGCCCCCCTCCCGGTTGTTTCATCTACGGCGCGAGGACGCGCCTACCGGGAGGGGGGGGGTAATGTCACAGAACCCTTGTTTCCCTGGACTTCATTTCCCAAGATCCTCCTGTTTCCACACTTGCACTCACTTCCCTCGTCAGCCCCTCATCAGCACTCATCACCTGCACCTGGACTCTATTGTCAACACTCCCCATATATTGCACTCACTCCCTTCACTCCTCGTCGTGTTAAGTGTTAGTTTGGTGTTCCTGCCCTGTGTTAAAGTACTTATTATATTGTGGAAATCCGTATCTGCCTCGTCTCTGCACCATCTACACGTAACAGTTGTAGCCCTGGAACCAATTAATCTTAACTATTTCAGTTTAAATCAACAGCTATTATAGCACATGCTAACATAACTTATTTAACATGTATATTTAATGAGCAAGTAAGATATTACTTGTCACTGGCATTAGTGCTGTCATTACTTACAGAGTCAAAGTAGTGTTTACCTTAGCTTATGTATATACTCTTCAGCACAATGGTAACCACAAAAACTTACAAAACTCTTTTAAATGTCAAACATAACAGCATTAAACACTAACAGGTCTTTCCCTTCATTAAAAACAAGTAAATTAGCACTTAATTTCAACATTTACTCTCCTTATCCAGTCCTATGCAAAGCATGCTGGGAACTAGAAATCGACTGCCTAATTTCTAAAGTTATCAAGACAATTTTATTACATTACTACAACTTAATTTTTTAAAAGAAAATTAGTTTAAATAACAGATGATATTAAGTTGATGTAATTATCAACATTATTATGTCAACAGAACTCAACAAAATAATGTTTGCAACTTAAAAGGTTTAATTAAAACAAACTAGAATTTTTACTTGCAACTATGCATTTATTTAAGTTGTGGTAACAGGTCCCATGAATTACTTGTATATATATAATATCAGGTCTATCACACCCCCAAATTAGGCAGCTTACTACTCGGAAATCACATTTCTGAATTGCTCCATTTTCATTTTGTGATGCAACAGAGGGTTAAAGTTTTGATTAGGACGGAGGAGTATGTTAAAAGAAAATATTAAGGAACATATTAAAAGAGGTTAACTTCAAATTACTATTATTACTTTTATCCAAATCACTGGGGTTTCTGGGACTTCAAAAAGAAAACAAGTAATTTTCAGCTGAACATGAGGATTGCTGGCGAATATATAGTCTGACTCACCCTGATAATGCAGTGAGATTGGGCTGCCCTGGTGAAGCTGAGATCAGTGTGTGTTTTATAGCTGATTGAAGCAGTCTGCTGTTAGATTCCTGCACATGTTCCTGATAGTTCACCATCAGAACCACCAACAGGAAGATCATGTAGACTAAGCAGCTCTGATTATCAGCATAAAACAAAACAACAGACCATTAAAATAAATATTAATATGCATTCAGGAGAAATCCAGCTGTTATAGGTCTCTGAGGACTAAATGAGTGCTGAGTGGATCTCTGGGTCTGAGCTCACCCTCATCAAGGCTCTAAGCGTTCTCAGCTTCCGTGCTTCCTCTTTAGCCTGCAGCAGGCCGTATCCACAGAGAGGATGAACCTTATCCTCCAGATGCTCTACTGTCCTTCTGACTTCTGTCTCCTGAGCCAAACGGTCCTCCACCTCTGGGTCTACTGGTCTTACAACAGCAGCCAGATAAAGTGCCTGAATACATATCTGCAGAAAAATCTGATGTCATGAGTAAAGTAAGGATGTTTTGATTGAAAAAAAAAGCAATATTTTGATAAAAATGCACATCTTTCAGTTTATTTTTATCTAAAGAACAGTGCGAAATAGATTTATAGCTGACTGCAAATGGTTCCAACAGCAAGGCAGAAGTGAGGAAGGCTGACAGGGCGGACACCAGCCACATGAGAACCACAGTGCCGGAAAACATGCTCCCATACAGTCCCGCTAGAGCCAGGCATGTTCCCAGCAGAACAGCCACCAGCAGGTGAACCACACGCAGAACCCACGATGGAAGACGCAAGCCAGGTACACCACGAACAACACCTGAAGAACAGCACATAGATTCACAGTGAATGTGATTTCACCAAGTACAACATGTTCCTGCATCAACATTCATATCAACCAATCAGATTTGAAGTTTACAGTTTATTTAAAGTTTAGGCTTACAACCAGGATGCTTCTACATCAGTGTTATTCACCTATTATATTCATAGGAATATTGTTCCAGGATCAACAAAATATGTTGATCCAGGAAAATGTCTTGGCAAAATCACAATGACACACAGACAAAATCATTCAAATGATATACGTGTATTTTTTATGATATATTTGGTGTATGTATACACAACCATTAAAAAGTTTAGAGTCAGTAAATTTTTTGTTTTTTGTTTTAGAAATGTATGCTTTTATTAAGCAATGATGCATCAAACTGATCAAAAGTGACAGTAAAGACATGTATAATGTTACAAAAAAAAAAAAAAAATTAATAAATGCTGTTCTATTCTTTCAATTAATCAAAGAATCATGGAAGAAAATATTTTTCAAAAAATAAATAAAACAAAGATTACTGGAGTATGTTTTACTGAGAAAATGCCATTTCAGTTTTTCTACTTCAAAATGTAATGTTTAATTCGATGTGTTACTTGCCATTTTTGTAATTGTTTGTGAAATTACTAGCAGATTTCTGTAGGATCATGTGACACTGAAGACTGGAGTATGATGCTGAAAATTCAGCTTTGCATCAAAGGAATAAATTACATGGTAAAATGTATTTGAATGGAAGTATATCTATATATCTTCAAATAAAATATTATTAAATAAAATTATGAAAATGAATTAATGAAATACAGTATTGACTTTAAAGTATTGCGGACATTAAATTATGGGAATAAAGTGAGAAAGGGTAGGAAATGGGATCAGAAAATGGACACATGGTCATGGTTCTCATTATTTACTTTCAATATCTTATCTTGCTCTGCGTTTGGTGTGGGCTCACCAATGCGTGTGTTGGAGATGGTGCTTATAGAGTCAGGTGGGAGGCTAGGGAGAAATGTGCTGGCCTCACTAAGCACTGAGAGTGAGGAGGAGGACTTGTGAAAGCCAGGTTCATATGTAGGCGTATCCACACTCAGATCAGACCACTCACTACACAAGCTGTCCTGGCTGAAAGACAAAAAGACAGAAATAAAGTATGTGACAATGTATCCTGGTAAATGTGTGAAACGTTCAGTGCAGAACTCACATGTCAGACAGGGTGGTCTCGTTGGGCGTAAAATGGCCACTGTCAGATGCTTCTGGCCCCGAGGAAAGCGTGTTTGTGGGATCCAGGTCTGCAGATATAGTCATAAGATCTTCCTCTAAAATAAGAGCAAATGATAAGGAATAATTCACCTTAGAATTAAACAATTCTGTGTTCATTTACTCATTCTCATGTTGCTTCAAATCTTTCTTTCTTTCTTTCTTTCTTTCTTCAAGACGTGTGTAAAGTTGCATGTATATGACTTTTATGGTGCTTTGTTTTTTGCCTTTTGAAGTTTGATAGACCCAGTCTTCATATGAAAAAGAGCTTCTTTTGTGTTCCACAGAAGAAAGAAAGTCATACGGGTTTAGAACAACATGAGGTTTGAATAAATGATGAAAGATTTTTTTTTTTTTTTTTTTGACATTTTCAAGGGAGTGATGTTGTTTCTTCAAACCTGAAGACTTGGTTGGTTCTATGATATTGTGGTCAGAGTTTGGAGTAGACAAATGTAGTTGTAGAAGGGCTTTTTTTCTTTTCAAAAGGTGAGTAGTTCCTGTCAGCTCAGGCAGGCCAAAGATACTGTCACATGATGGCCACTGATCCACTCTGTGAAATGTTTAAAATAACACTGCATGTTTATGTTAACTTTTTAAGGGCATGTAATACTGTATGTACAATTCATGAAGAATAGACTTGGTACCGGTCATTCCTAGGATCGGGACTATTCCAAAACTCTGAATCTAGTTTTTTGCTCTGCAGTGAGTTCTTAAAGGGAAAAAAAAAACAAGGAGATATGGAGAGAATATGCTGCAAATTAATTCATTAAAGGGATAGTTCATCCAAAAATGAAAATTCTGTCATCAGTTACTCATCCTCAAGTTGTTCCAAACGTGTATGAATTTCTTTCTTCTGCTGAACACAAAAGAAGATATTTTGAACAATGTCGGAAACCAAACAGCTGATGGGCCCCACTGACTTTCATAGTATCCCCTCCCCACACACACACCCATACTATTGAAGTCAATGGGGCCCTGGGCCTGTTTTTTCTGTTCTTTAATGTATCTTTTGTGTTCAGCAGAAGAACGAAATTCATACAGGATTGAAACGACCTGAGCGTGAGTAAATGATGACAGAATTTTCATTTTTGGGTGAACTATCCCTTTAAGGAAATTATGCTTGAAGACTCTATGATATTTATTAGTTAATGTTGGGGAATTAAATTCTCTCACAGTGAAAGGAGACAATCCATCATATATGGAAGAGTCAGGGACTGTTGGCAATGACAGAAACGATGAGCAGGAGAGATCTGGGTGACTGAGGAAAACATCCATCTCCACGCAATGAGACACAGGAGAGGGAGGCAGCGATACCTCCAGTGTCACCTACAACACAATCCACAATATGACTGAGAATTTTCATGAATGTACACTATTGTTCAAAAGTTTGAGGTCAGCAAGACTTTTATTAAAGAATTAAAGAAATTAATACTTTTATTCAGCAAGGATGCATTGAATTGATCAAAACTGATAGTAAAGACTGTTATAAAGTTACAAAAGATTTCTATTCTTTCAAACTTTATATTCATCAAAGTAATGCATAATGTACCATGGTTTCCAGCAGCACCTCTGTTTTCAAATGTGATAATAATAAGAAATGTTTCTTGAGCACCAAATCAGCATATTAGAATGATTTCTGAAGGATCACATGACACTGAAGACCGGAGTAATGATGCTGAAAATTCAGCTTTGCCATCACAGGAATAAATAACTATTTAAAATATATAACTATAAATAACTATATAAAATATAGTTTTTTACTGTATTTTTGATCAAATAAATGTAGCCTTGGTGAGCACTTGTTTCAAAAAACATGGTAGTGTAGATTAGAAGTCAAAATATGATATATATACAGTACAATTTCACAAGGGATTATGAAGATTGACATATATATATACCTTGCTCTGGGTTTTTTGGAACAGAAATCTGAGAATGGTTTGAAGGGGGAAGATCAAAGCGGCAACTGTCATTCCAACCAAAATGGTCTCCCCATTCATCACCATCTGGGTAGAGACTGGACCGCTGCAGTCATAACAGTAACAAATGTGTATAACCCATTTGTTTTAAGAGGAATGAGATGAAATGTATTCATTTGTCTGAGTTTAGTGATGAATATTATTCTCCTTTGGCATTAATCAATAACAAAGACTGTAGCTTAGAGAAAAACAGAAATTGCTTTGTTTTACAAGATGTAATTACCTGCATCTACAGTGTAAGCTATACAAGCTCAATCTGTTATCCATGCCCTTTGAAGGTCATGTCTATTACCTGCTGCCCTTTCTGCCCACTGCTCCATACCACACTGCCCCAGCTGCCAGATAGAGATGTAATAAGACGGCGCAGCAGGTTACCCTCTGGGCTCGGCTAAAGCGGCTGTGGGCCGGCCGTTCCCATAACGAAATCCACAGATGGTGCTCTTGAAGGCCAAAAAGTAACTGGGAATGTAGGATCCTTTTAAACTGCTGCAGTTCCTGAGGACCTAAAAAGATCAAAGGTTATGAAATGCAAATATGAAATATTGTGCTGCATGTGTATACTTACAAGATGCTAAAACAACTTTCTCCACCCTTCCAGAGTTCCTCTCATTCTCCACAGATAGCCAGTCTTCTACCAGGAAGAAGAACATGTTATCTGTCTGTATGTCCCAGACTATCACATGTTTTAAGTACCAGGATGGGTCTAGACCTGCAAAACACAGCAGTTGTTTGTGAGTATTTGTTATTTTAAGAAGAAAGAAAGAAGCTATTCACAACCACTGACCCGTGTTGTCATGCCAGATGCGTATCTTCCAGATCTCTCCAAGATTGGCATCCGTTTCAACTTGGAAGTCATCCAGGCTGTTCCTCTGGAAAGCTCCTTCTCTTTGAAGGTGACGTGAGCCACTTTTATTCAGACCATACAGGCTAATGCCAACATGTGCAGTGGTACCTGATGGATTCAGATGTTTCATAACTTGGTAAGTTCTTGTTTGATGACTTTTATGAGGTTGATAAGTAAATTAAAGATTCCACTGACCAGACCCTCTTTTCCAGCCTGTTTTGACAAGAACCCGGTACTGGTAGCGACCTTTCTGACCACACAGAGGAACCCAACACAGACGCAGACTTTCCAGGTGATCCAGTTTGTGAGCGAGAAGACCAACCAGCAGATGAATTAACAGCAAGATTCCACAAACTATTCCCACCACCACGTTTCTCACCGGCTCCTCTGACTGGTGACACAAACAATGTTCATCGCTGATGTGTTACAGTTTTTACATAAATTACCGTTCAAAAGTTTGGGGTCAATAAGATTTTTAAAAGAAGTCTGTTATGCTCACCATGGCTGCATTTATTTGATGAAAAATACCGTAAAAACAGTAATATTATGAAATATTATTTCATTTTAAAATATCATTTTCTAATTTAATATATTTTACAATGAAATGTATTCCTATGATGGCAACGCTGAATTTTCAGTATCATTTGTGTCACATGATCCTTCAGAAATCATTCCAATATGCTGATTTGAAACATTTCTTATTATTATCAAAGTCCCTTTAAGACAAGTCATTTCACTCGGCGGCCATCTTTGAAACGCCTCTCGGGCATCCTGGGCATCATGCCCTATCTCTTTGAATGGGGAAATATCAAATTCTCCAAAACTGTTCGCCAACCTTACGATTACATTTCATATTTGAAATCACCAATGAAATCTGACAACAGCTGTCTTATAAATGTTTTATCCAAATGCTCGAATCATGACAAAAAAACTGTATTTTTTAGGCTGGATCAAGCTAATGCGCATGCGCGTCTCTTCTGCCATGTTTCAGAGGCGCTCGTCTGACTGTTTCTATAGAAACTGGTGCTTCTAACGGCTGCTGCAGTGACGCGATGATTTTACCAGTCGGCGATTGGCTCTTATTTAGAAGGCGGGACTTATTCCGCCATATTGCGCATTACACTTTATCCCATTCAAAACAATACGAGTGACACGTCTTGTATTATCCTATAGTCTTTGTTATTATCAGTGTTGAAAACTGTTGTGCTGTGGATACCATGATATATTTGTTTTCCAGAAACCTTTGATGAAATAGAAAAGTTCAAAAGAACAGCATTTATTTGAAATAGAAACTATTTGTAAATTATCATTGTCACTTTTTATCAATTTAATGCATCCATGCTGAATAAAAGTGGGGAAAAAAATCTTGACGACACCACACTTTTGAATGGAAGTGTATGTTCCCTTTAAAGGGATAGTTAACTCAAAAATTAAAAATAGCCCATGATTTACTCACCCTCAAGCCATCCTAGGTGTAAATGGCTTTCTTCTTTCAGTTGAATACAATCAGAGTTATATTAAATAGTGTATGAAAAATATCCATATTTAAAACTTTAAAAACTAAAATAAGTAGCTTCCGGCAGACGGCCATACGCATGTCGACTTACGCCAAAAGAGTAACCCCTTGCATTATGTAGGAGTAGCGTAAGCTTTGACGCCTCTCTCTGTTCAAATTGGGCAACAAACGCAAGCTCCTCTTCTCTTATATCGAATTCTTCCGACATTTCTCTTTAAAAATTCTCATTTTATACTTCTAATTCGTGACCAGTGTTTTGTTTTGCTCTATCCTCTGCGCTTCCGTGTTCATCATTCCATCATGCGTCGTGTCATAGTTCACTCTTTCGCTGTAAATCAATGCGTATGGCCATCTGGAAGCTAGTTATTTAAAGTTTTAAAAATTGATATTTTTCTTACACAAAGGCATCGTTTTGCTTCAGAAGGCCGTTATTAACCCCGTGTGGATATCTTTTATGATGGACTATTGCACTTATTTGGGCTTCAAAATCTCATCCTCTATTTACTGCCATTATAAAGCTTGGAAGAACCAGGACATTATTTAATATATCTCTGATTGTATTCAACCAAAGTCCCTTTAAGACAAGTCAATTCACTCGGCGGCCATCTTTGAAACGCCTCTCGGGCATCCAGGGGCATCATGCAATCTCTTTGAATGGGGAAACATCAAATTTTCGCCAACCTTACGATTAAATTTCATATTTGAAATCACCAATGAAATCTAACAACAACCGGCTCATAAATTTAGTTTCTAAATGCTCAAATCATGACCAAAAAAAACTGTATTTTTCTCGCTGGATCAAGCTAATGCGCATGCGCAGACCTAAATGCGCGTCTCTTCTGAGGCACGAGTCTGACTGTTTCTATAGAAACGGGTGATTCTAACGGCCGCTGAAGTGACGCGATGACTTTACCAGTCGGCGATTGGCTCTTATTTAGAAGGTGGGACTTATTCCGCCATATTGCGCGTTACACTTTCTCCCATTCAAAACAATACGAGTGACATGTCTTGTGTTATTCTATAGTCTTTGATTCAACTGAAATAAGAAAGTCATATACACCTAGGATGGCTTGAGGGTGAATAAATCATGGGGTAATTTTCATTTTTGGGTGAACTAACCCTTTGATTGCGAAATTATGTTATATCTTTAAGTAGAAATGGCATACAGGTGGCAGCAGTAGAAGTGCTTCGGGATGGATGAAGAGGCTGGCTCCAAACATAGTGAGGTGATGGGTGAGGCAGTGGGCAGTGTGGGGGCTGCTGCCATTCAGAGGACTCAAACCGTCACTGCTCCAGCGCCTCTCATCTACACTGAAGAACCGGCACAGCATGCTGAACACACACACTGAGACAGACACGTCCACACCGCTGACGCTACTGTTCAGCTTCACAAACAGGTCTTTGGCAGAGCCATTCAAGCTGTAAAATTTACAGGCACAATTACTTTCGTTCACACTAACACAATATTCCTATTCACTATTTTTAATGAAAAAAAAATGAAGGAAGGAACAGGAAGTACTTACAGTGGTGTAAGGAAGATAGTATGTTCCAGTGACGGAGTCTCAGCTGAGAGAGAGAGGGTGAGCTCTTGGGAATATGTTTGTTCAGACAGTGAATGAACTGGTTGGTCATCTAGATAGATCCATACAATTCCAGAGGCTTTCTCACCAGCTCCTGCTTGACAATACAAAGCACAGGCTTTCTATATTCTATACTGCTAAAACATTTCTATATTGCAAACATATTATATACCTTTTTTGCATGTACTTAAAGGTTATTTTTATTGCTAACACTGAGATACGCTGACTATTACATTAATTTCATAAAATAAATTAAATAAAAAACAATATAATATACAATGCCATCTGCTTACCAAGGCTGATGGTCAAAATTATAGTAAAAGCAGTAATATTGTGAAATATTCTTACAATTTATTATTTAAAATTTTACACAATTCTTCAGAAATAATTTTAATATGCTGTTTTGGTGCTCAAAAATATCTCTTATTATTATTAATGTTGAAACCAGTTGTGCTGCTTAATACTTTTGTGTAAACCATGAGTTTTCAGGATCCTTTGATGAATAGAAAGAAGAAGAAAAAAATAGCATTTATTAGAAATAATCATCTTTTGTAACATTATAAATGTATTTACAGTTTGTTTTGACCAATTTAATGGATCCTTGCTGAATAAAAAAGTATTAAGTGTTGAGTATTAATTTCTTTTTATACTCAAGTCTCAAACTTTTGATTATTTTATGCATTCTTGTTGAATAAAATCATAATTTTCAAGAAAAAAGTTCTTACTCTAAACTTAAAGGTGCCCTTGAATGAAAAATTGAATTTATCTTGGCATAGTTAAATAACAAGAGTTCAGTACATGGAAATGACATGCAGTGAGTCTCAAACTCCATTGTTTCCTCCTTATATAAATCTCATTTGTTTAAAAGACCTCCGAAGAACAGGTGAATCTCAACATAACACCGACTGTTACGTAACAGTCGGGGTGTACGCCCCCAATATTTGCATATGCCAGCCCATGTTCCCAACATTATGAAAGGGATTACACAAGGGTAGCCAGTTAACGTCTGGATGTGCACAACCAAATCATCAGACTAGGTAGGCAAGCAAGAACAATAGCGAAAAATGGCAGATGGAGCAATAATAACTGACATGATCCATGATAACATGATATTTTTAGTGATATTTGTAAACTGTCTTTCTAAATGTTTCGTTAGCATGTTGCTAATGTACTGTTAAATGTGGTTAAAGTTACCATCGGTTATTACTGTATTCACGGAGATAAGAGAGCCGTCGCTATTTTCATTTTTAAACACTTGCAGTCTGTATAATGCATAAACACAACTTCATTCTTTATAAATCTCTCCAACAGTGTAGCATTAGCCGTTAGCCACGGAGCATTATCAAACTCATTCAAAATCAGAAGTAAACAATATGACAGTATACAATACTCACATAATCCGACGCATGCATGCCGCATGCATGACGAACACTTTGTAAAGATCCATTTTGAGGGTTATATTAGCTGTGTAAACTTTGTTAAGGCACTGTTCAAGGCAAGCGCGAGCTCTGTGGGCGGAGAGCACGGGATTTAAAGGGGCCGCAGCATAAAATCGGCGCGTTTATAATGATGTCCCAAAATAGGCAGTTAAAAAAATTAATAAAAAAAAATCTATGGGGTATTTTGAGCTGAAACTTCACAGACACATTCAGGGGACACCTTAGACTTACATTACATCTTTTAAAAACATAATCTAGGGCACCTTTAAAATAATATAATATAAATGAAAATTGCATTCAAGTTATTATATTATATTATATTATATTATATTATATATTGAAGTGTAATAAGATGCATTGGCTGGTGTACACTACCTGGGATGAGACTGAAGTTTAGGGCAACATAGAGGCCAGTCTGAGGCTCTGTGTCCATTGCTTTGACTGTGAAATTTACACTTCCCTTGGGCAGCAGAGTAAAATTTTTCCATAGTAACCTCTCATCTTCTGTCTCTTGTACTTTTTTGTGTAAAGTAATTTGTATCGCTGTGTCTAGTGTCAGGTTGGCAATCGAAATGGGCTGCCCCTGTGGTGTAGCAAACTCCATGGCTGCAAGAGTAGTCGTTATAGGAGGTTCTGCAGCTGGAATGAATGGGTTTTCTTCACCCTCTATTTGCAGAAGGATTTGCAGGACCTCTTGTTTTTCCTCCTTTAGTTGAGAGCTCAGTGCTGATGGGATGTGAAACTGGCAATGAAGGAGAGGATCTGTGCATAGAAGGTCTTTACTAGGGTCACCCCGTACACCCACCACACTGATCTTTGGAACGGCGAGGGAAAGAGTTTCTTCCCCGCTCATCCGCGACAACATTAATGAGCGTGTGAGCTCTAAAATCTGGCTTAGTGCTGATACAGCTGTCTCTGATGTATCCACATGCTTGAGGCCTGAATTGCTCCTCTGCCTCTGATCAGCAGTTAGTGTGCTGCCTGCAGTGAAAATGTAAAGATGGTTAAGCCACAGTTCATTTACAAGTTCAGAGTGAACCTCTATTATCATGCTGAATATGAATTCTGCTTTACTTAAAACAGCCAGAATGTTTCTGCCCGTGTCTGTGGGGTTGATGTCACCCTGTCCTGTTTGTTCTCTTATCACTTTGATCATCTTTTCTGTGACCTTCAGAACCTTTGCATAGCAGCCGTTGCACTGCCATTCAGAGGGAACCACCTGCAGACAGGAAAGTACATTTTCTACATTATCACATGTGACAATACTTTGTTCTTAGGCAGCATGGATAGTTTCCGTATTCCCATAACTCCTCATTACGCACAGCAGGCAAGCTGGATTCAGTGATGAGGTTTTGCTTCTCGTGTCACACGGTGCTGGACCTACAAAATGTTGCTGACATGCTTTGTGTCAAGCTATGATTAATGCTGATTAATGCTATGCTTTCCATAAGCTTTAATAATTGAAAGCCTTACTGTAGATTGGGCCAAAGCTGAGCTGATCAGAGCCACATCCTGGAATGAGGAGACCGGCAGAGATGCAAGAGCCTGAATCACGTTGCCACGTATCTGAATCTTGTCCTCCAACTCATGAGCGCTTACGGATGCTAGCTGTGGAAGTGGGTTGATTTTGATTTAAAAACTAATTTCTAATAACACAGCAATACAGAAACTAAAGTTGCACTCAGTAATTTTTATGGCAGTTGTGTTGGACTGACATCTAGTGGTGTGGATGCAACAACACAAAAAGCAAATATTATCAGTTACTGATGACAGAAACTTAGGTTGAGCAAAATTCAGAATTTAAAGGCATAGTTCACCCACAATGAAAATTCAGCCCTCATTTACCCACCTTCCAACCTGTATGACTTTCTTCTGCGGAACACAAAAGAAGATAGTTTGAGGAATGCTGCTAACCAAACACCATTGGAGCCCACTGACATCCACTGTTTAGACCATGAGTTGTCATTTGGCTCTCGAGGTCCACTTTCCTGCAAAGTTTAGTTCCACGCTTGATCAAACCCCTGCCTATAACCTTCTAGCAATCCTGAAGACTTTGATTAGCTTGTTCAGGTGTGTTTGGTTAGGATTGGAGCTATAGGCTACGTTCACACCATGTGACATTCTATTCGGAGCTGTTCACGTCATCGGACTGGGAATTATGCATTTCTATGGCACCACTATCAACACCTAAATGAATCTGCAGTGGTCAGGTGGTACAGCGGTCACATGGCACAAGTAGGAACTCTCAAACAATTCCCATCTTACAAGCTGCAATTACGAGCTCTTCGAGGATTTGAACGCTTTTTACAAGATGAAATCACGTAATTGCAGTAATTACAACATGCCGCAACACCTCTACTCTGCAGGAAAGTGTACCTTGAGTGTCAGAGTTGAGAAACCCTGGCATAGACCAAAAAAATCAAAATGTCTTCTATCGTGTTTCACAGAAGAAAGAAAGTCATTCAGTTTTGGACCAACATGAGGGTGAGAAAATGATGACAGAATATTTAATTTTTGGGTGAACTATCCCTTTAAGAATTGCCCCCCTTTCAGTTTATGAGTTGGAATTTGAACTAAATTAGCTACACCCAAGAGGAAGCTAAACTAGAATTGTAGGAGGTGGAATTTATTGAATTACATTTAAGAGAAATTCAAAAGATAATGGGATTCTGGGAAATAAAGTGATTTTCCATCTTGGTACATACAATTAGGCCACGTTCACACAGCAGCAGAATACAGTTGTCAGTCCTGTATTTGAGTTCTTAATACGGTTACGTTCACACACAGTACGGTTATTTATGGGTGTGACAACCGCATTTTATAACCGAACTCACACCCGTAAATTTTCAGGACTCAATCCCAAAAATTGACAGTGTGAACGTGGCCTTATTAAAGTCCTCCTGGCCTGTAGTCAATAACTGTATCCCTTAAAACTAATCTTTGATCACCAAAATTACATATTTACTCAACTCAATTTTTATTTGTAAAGCAATTTCAAAACAATAAAAATGGACCAAAGTGCTATCAATAAACAGTCACTCACAGTTGACCTAATCAAACTCTGAAAGCTTGATAAAATAAGTAGGTCTTCAAGTTCTTTTTAAAAATGTCCATGCTTGACGAGGATTTTATAGATAATGGAAACACATTCCAGAGTGCAGGAGCCGCAACAGAAAAAGCGCGGTCTCCACTACGTCTCAATCGAGACCGTGGGACGGTTAAGAGCATACTCTGAGAGGAACGCTGATGACGTTGAGATTGGTAGGGAATTAACAGGTCTTTTAAATACTCAGGAGCCTGATCATGCAATGCTTTATAGACACACGTTAACACCTTGTATTGTATTCTGTATTTTACAGGTAACCAGTGAAGAGATATCAATACAGGTGTTATATGATCCCGTTTTCTGGTGTTTGATAAGATTCTCGCTGCAGCATTTTGAACATACTGAAGACAAGCAACTAGGGATTCACTTATGCCTAGATAAAGAGCATTACAATAATCCAGCCATGTGGAAATAAAGGCATGCATAACAGTCTCCAAGTCCTTATTTGAAAGGATAGGCTTCATTTTGGACAATTTTATTAACTGAAAGAAAGATGTTTTCACAACGCTGTTAACTTGACGATCAAAGCGAATTTCAGAATCGAAAATTACTCTAAGATTTTTCAGATAACTGTGTATATTATTGGAAAAAGGTCCATAACGTTCAACCAGGTCATTACCAAGCTGTTTGTTTCCAAACATAATAAACTCAGTCTTATCCTCGATTAGTTGTAAAAAATTATTTGCTAGCCATCCCTTTACCTCAGTCAAACACGATCAAAAAATGATCAAAAGATGTACAGCCATCACACTCCAAAGGAAAGTACAGTTGTAGATCATCAGCATACAAGTGATAATTAAAAATGTATTTCCTAAAAATTGACCCCAAGGGTAACATATACATAACGAAAACAACAAGTCAGACCAAGAAATTTAAACGTTTTTTCCTGTGAAAAAATAATAATTCATGCCTTAAAATAGATTGAATGTAACTCTAAACCCTTGCTTCATTTAGTATACATGGAACAATGAATATGCAAATTAGCCCCGCCTCCACTCACTCACACCAGCTCAGTGATCCACTCGGTCAACTTTACTGTAGTAAACGCTGCACAATGTCAAGAGGAAATACTGGTTTAACTCAGCCATATAAAAATTGTATTAGGCTACTGATATCTTAATTTCATGTAAGTTTGTCATGATTTATCCATTTTATCCTTCCAGTGTAATAATATTTTTAATTAGCAAAATACTGAGTGTACCTTTTAATATACATGCGGACAGCTGGTTTACCTGGTTGAGTTGGCTGGTCAAAGCAATAGAATATTGGATAATGTCCTGAGGGTTTCCTTGCTGGAATAAGGCAACAAACTCTGATTGGCTCTTATTCTTCAACCACTCCATTGTACACAGGTCACACAGCAGCACAGTCAGATTCCTGCAGAAGATATGAAGTGTTATTTTGGAGCTGTGATGTTTTAATTGGAATATAATTGCCAATAGCTGACTAACTTTCTTGCTGCAATGACTGAAGCCCCCGTACTGTCCTCTACCAGCACCAGCATGTGAATAACAGATATGTTTTCTGCTGTATTCAGACTACCCAGTGGCACCAGGGAGCCGAACGTGCTCTGAGTGCCTCTGTAAAGGGTAATCATGGGACATAATGGTCCAAAATCTTCACACTGTGCCACCTGCAGTGAAAAGATCAGCTGAGCTGAGTCACCATCATCATCTATCCACCCTGCCATTGAGGAAAAAATAGCAAAGAATACGTCAAACCGCAGAGCCATTACTTGGGTGAGAAATAAGAGCAGAAGAGAAATGACACTACCTGAACAACTGTAAGAGACCACAGTTTCTAGGAAATGAAGCAAGTCATCTGGTGACAGAGTGCAAATACCCCCGTAGGGAGGATGGTTGGGGACTAAGGTGATGCTTGCCGACCCCCAAAGCCCAGAGGCTGGCTCAGACACGTTGAGAGTAAAGGTGTATTCTTGGCCCTCCATTAGTGCTCCTGGTTTAATGACTATTTCTCTCCGGAGACTTCCTGTCGAGGTAGTGACCTCATTCAGTGTTAAAACTTCACCTCTCTGATTCTCTGCAGTCCACCTGTACTGTAGTTAAAGTGTTTTCAAACATTATTAAGGTGTGTGTGTGAGAGACTTATGAAGTTATTCTATGGTACGTTGGGAATTAATTACCTGTACAGTGTCTTGACATGAAGAACAATGGCCAGCCAAGGCAACGTGGTGCCTGTGACTTACTTGGAATTGCAACAGTGAAATACAGGAGACACACTTTACAGTCACAGGCAGCAATGCAACATTGTACAATTTAACCTTAAAAGAATAAAAATATAATTAAAGACATATAATGAACATAGTTTTCTGTTCTATGTTGACATTCTTAATGAAACAGGAAGTTTTGGGAATTACATATTGTTTTTTAAATGACCACAAAGCTCCTCGACAAGCATAAATGGATAGTTCACCCAAAAATGAAAATTCGGCCACCATTTACTCACCCTCATTTCATTCCACCGTTCAAACAATAAGACTAACTGTGTTTAGCTATAAAACAATGATTAGTTTTCTGTTGATAAATGTATGCAAACAGTTGCTTACCCATCTATTACATAGTATAATAAATAATATATTAAAGGGTCTTTGGTGTTTCCATGGTTTCTAGGAAAGTAAAACTGGAAATCGAGGGTAACGCGGATATAATGTCATTGACAGGCGACGAAATGACACAGTCCATGTCCTGGTTAAAATGGCTGATTTCTCTGGATTTAAACATTGTTGGAAACGTTTGGGATAATGTAGGTACACAAGTCAACAAAATACATAACATATATACGTAAACACAATGCATATTTTTCTAGTGGTTTTTGGATATTTTAATCTAAAAATCTTACATATTGTGACATATAGACTCTTTAAGACTTTTGTTATTCTTCGAAATGCAAATAAAAGTTTTAGTATTCTCTCATCATTTTTGTCCATCCTCTAAAAGTCCACACAACCAAAACTTTGATACATCAAAAGGTTTAATAGACATTGTAAATAGATATTTTTCTGCCATTTTTCTTTATTCTATGATAAAAAAAATTCCAAAACAACATTAGACCCCATTGTTTTTCATTATATGGACAAAAAGACTAAGATCGTTTTTAAAATATCATCTTTTATGTTCCACAGAAGAAAGAAAGTCATACAGGTTGGGCACATCATGGGGGTGAGTAAATGACGACAGAATGTTAATGACAAATATGTTCCTAGTGAAATGCTAAAAGCAATGTGAAGTAAAATAAGTTAACACTCACCGACTGTGATATAGAGACAGGTTGCCGTCCACTTTTGTAAAGGGTGAGAGTAAAGCGGCACACTCTGTCTGGCAGCAGTGCACTTTTGGGAAGAAGCAGCATACTGCCATTTCCTGGAATGTGATGATGAAAGGTGGAAACGGCTGAAGACAATGCTGTTGTGTTCTGAAAGCACAGAATACATTATCAGTCGAATGTAGTTGAAGAATTTACTGCATTCGTAATTTACTGTACCTCTATAGTGTAACTCCACTGGAACTGAAACAACTCAATATCGTTCTCCTCTGAATCTGGATCGAAAGACTCCGTTGCATCCAGTATCAGATCATACTGAGTTGACCAGAGCCTGTGAGAACCACCTTCAATCACAGGCACCAGCTGACTGTGGACCACGGTAAGCTTAATGGTCCTGTTCTGGTGTAGAGGAGTTCCCTGAAGTCTAGCAGTAAATGTCAGACAGTAGTTTCCCACTTTTAGAGCGTGCTTTGGCAGATAAAGAAGTGGTGTTGTAACATCCACTGAATCATTTAAGGACACCTTGTCTATTCCTGAGCAATCTTGGCCTCTGAAGATCTCCCAGAAATAAGATGCTTTGTATGTAAAGCAACCTTTGAAGTCCACTCGTGCTTCAAAGTAACTTGGTCTGGATTTTAATATTTTATATTGTTCTTTTACAATGTAGACGTGTGGCTGGGTACAGTCCAGCTTTTGTACTTTAATTGTCATTTGAGTGGAGACCTCACTTATATTGTTGAAAGCTGTTAATTTCACCAAAAACTCACCAGTAGCATTAAATTTGTAGACTTGTCTATTGGATTCTGTAACCAGGGCTCCTTCGCTGGCATCACCGAAATCCCAAATGAATTTAAGGTTGCTGCCTCCATCTGTCATGGCTACAAAAGTGACCGGATAGTCAATAAAAGTTCCATCATGGGAGGCAAAAATCTTCACTTCCTTCACATACTTCTGTATTGTTGCTGTACTGGTCAGGGACTGTGAGCAGAAGCCATTATCAGCTTCCACTGTAACAGACAGGGATCCATTAATAAAAGGTGTGAAGTGAACATTTTGCCCGAATTTCTGAGAGGATTGGATTCCATTTAATAGGAAAGTCCAGTGGTAATTGGCTTGTGAGTCACTGGATGCTTGAAAACTGATGTTTTTGGATGCTTCTAGGACAGCAGAGCAACATCCGATCAAATGCAGACCTTTAATTCTTTCCATGACTCTCACAATCACTGTTGCAGTTTGGTAACTGACATTATTTTTTGCTTTTATTCTCACCAGGTGGTTTCCGACTGAAAGAGAAGAGGTTGTAAAATTCTGCCGAATATCCACAGAATAACTTGAATTAACAAACTCCAAAGAAAAGGAAACTTCACTTCCTTGGGAGATAGATGGTGTGAAAGTAACCATATCATCCTCACAAACAACATCACTGCTGGCCGTAAGTAAAAGTCCTTGGATGGCGTCCTGAACCACAAGAGTGTATGATACAGTTTGCCAGCTAATGTCGTTTGAGGCGTTCAGTGAGATCTGGTGAACTGCAACTTCTGCGAAAGTATAGCTAACAGTTTGATTGTCAGCAAGAACAGTAACAGTGTTGTTGTGAAACGTTAAAACCCATTCCCAGTGCAGGACGTTTCCTGTTCCTGCAGAGCCATGGAAAAACACAAGGCTATTTGAAGTTACAAAAAATGGTCTGAATTGTCCATTTATCTGAATATCCACTTTAGAGATGTCTTCCTGAATTATTAGCTGCTTGGTTGCATCAACAGACCCAAACACATTTGAGACTGATACTCTGATATTGACCACACCAATAACTTTAAAAACATGCAACACAAAAGGCACATCTGATATTACAGGACTGCGCTCAGATTCCAAGAACCATGAGTAGTGAAGGTCAGTTCCAGATGCTACACTCGCAGATATCCTCACTGCCTTTCCTTTAGCTACAGCATTCATTGGCGATGAAATACTCAACCCAGACACAAGCTCTACTGCTCTCAGTGAAAGTTCACTATCTACTGATCCAAGAGCATTGGATACTACCAGTCTAATGTGTATATCACCAGGGTTGTTTGCAACAAGTGGAAACTGTTTGTGATTACTTACAGTTCTGGTAATCCAACTTTGGATTGCAGTCCACTCATATGTCAAGTTAGAACCACGTGTCACTGATGCCGTCAATACTACGGTCTGATTTGTCAGGACATATCTTGCAGCATGCAGCTCCTGACTTTGAATTCGAACTCCATGTATTCTCTCTACAACCTCAATGTGCGCTATGGTTTCTACTCGACTGACAAGATTTTGTGCCGCAACTTTTATCCAAAACACCCCTGCTTTTGGAAACACATACGTGAACGTGGATGTACCGAGCTTTGGAGGTGATGAAGAGTCCACAGTCCAGTAAAACGCCACATTTTCATTAACATCAGTCTGAGCTATTATGAGTGTCTCTTTTCCTGCCTCCACAAATGGCCGACTGGTATTAACCATTAAGGATGACAGAGGTGCCTGCACCTCAATCTCTATGGACACCGAACTTGAACTTATAGCATTAGATGCAGTGGCCGTCACACAAAAACGCCCTGGAAAACCGAAAACGTGTGATTGATTTTGGCCCTCCTTTTTGTAGCCATCTCCAAAGTTCCACTGAAAAGAAGCTGTTTTACCAGGAAGCTCAGCCCAAAAGTAATAGGACTGATTCACAGCCATTGCATCATGGCTGCCTTCAAATTTTATGGATAGATTAGAAACAGGCCTTTGAACTAAAATGGTTGCTTTTGCTGTTCCGTTGCTGACTTTGTTATGTACCTGCACTGAAATTTCATATAAACCCTCCTCTTGAAAAACAAAGCAATGGTGTGATTGGCCTTTGACTGGAACTATATCACTAGAAATCTTGTAATACCACCAAAACAGATAATCTGTTACTTTGGGAAGCACGGAAACATCAAAGCATATTTCCTCACTCACCGCTACAGCACTCTTGGCTGAATGCAGGGTAACATCTGTTATTTGAGCCTCAACACATATGCTGGTTTCATAATGTACCGAATCCACAGGGCTATGAGCATTTACACCAACTGTGTAAGTCCCTGAACTTAGAAAAGTATGAGTGATAGTTGTAGCTCCTTTAACAACAGACAATGGTGTGCCATCTCCAAAATCCCAGTGAAAAGTCAAAAAAGGAATGAAGCCTTTGACTAACACCTCAAAATCAGTCTCCGCTTGACTCAAGATGCAGTCTGTTGGGATAATTTTACTAATTAGCAAACAAAAGACTTCCACATTGACTAACCGGTGTTCTTTGCTTACTGAATTATAAGCAGAAACCTGAACGGTGTAATTTCCAGGAGACTTGTAAATGTGAGAGGCTGAGCTTCCAGTGAGATCTTTTAGTATTGAACCATCTCCAAATTCAAAGGTCCATTTTAGATGTGTGCCTGAAGATACTCTGCCACTGATTTCAAAGATGGAGTTCAGTTCAATGGAGCCATTGTAATTTAACTGGAGATCCGAGACAGCCTCAACTACGTCCACTGATGTATAGTTAGTCAAGACTGATAAGGAGTTGTTGGCACTGATGGTGACGTTGTATGTGCCGGGCCTTTTAAAAATATGCCTGACTTTACTGTAATAGTCCTTCACTTGATCAGAGTCATCGCCAAAATTCCATAAATAAAGTATTCCGTAAGTAGAGGGCCATAATGAGACCTTAAAATGGATGGTGTGGTTGACTTGACAGATAGTAGGAGATGATGACACCAGCAATCTTGATATTGGAGTCCTTATTTTAACGGTAACGGCCTTTTCAATTTGGTCATAATTGTTGTAAGCCTTTATTTTCAGTATGTAGTCACCTAAAAAGAAAAATTGTATATCCTGGAATTTAGTATATAATTTTTCCCCCCAAGGCATAACCTCTTAGACATTTTAATGTTGATATTACAATATCAAGTAAAAAATGGTTTCAGTGACTGATGCCAATGTAGCAATGCACAATTAAAATTATTTACAGTACCTGGAAAAGAAAATGTATGATGGATAGAGTCTTGCAGATAGAAATGTTTGGCACTTTGGTGAAGATGGCTGTCTTCCATCTCTAAAGGAGCAGAAACTGGGTGACTGACAGATGCTGTATTATCACCAAAATCCCATCTGGACAGATAAATCATTTCATAATATAGCATAATGGATCATTATACATTCAGAAGAGGTCAAACTTAATTTCATAATTCTAACTCAACTATAATTCAGAGACATTAACCTGATTGTAACGCCTATAGAGATGTCAGCTTTAACTTGAATTGTGTAGAGAGTTGAGGTGTTTACAGCAATGGCCTCTGGCATGGAAATTACTGCTAGGTCAGCTAATGGGGTCATTACATCGGCTGTGAGATTCACCTCAATTAACTGAGAGCTCACAGGGTTATTTGCCTTTACCTAGAGCAGAGAAAGCAGTAAAGATTTGAAGAAATTAGAAAAATGAAATCATTCATAACAAAACCTAAAGCAATGATTATCAATTGGTGGGTCGTGACTCCAAAATGGGTCTCAGGTCCGTTCTGATAGAGTCACTGACAGCAGGTAAACAACAATGCTAGATGCAAATAATAAAATGCAACTAACCACATAATCATGTATAAGTTGGATAACAAAATAAATAGATTAATCTACTTTTAAAAGAGAGGAGAATATGCTTTACACAACTTTTGCTCTTGACATTAAAGGCTGTGAATCCTCCTATTAAACTTAGTATTTTCACCTGAAACAAAGATATGGATATGGAATATGGATTGTGAAACTACAACACCACAAATGGCTTTGTAAAATTAATTATTGGCTTCAGCGAGCATGAACCAATTGAAATTCAAGCCACATTTACCAAATAGAACCAAAATAGGCAAACTATAAAGACAAGCCAATGTCAATGTAAATAACTTGATTTTTAAAATAATATTATTTTTCAGTTTATTGTTCTGCATGCAGTTAATGTTAACACATTTTATAAAACATTTTGATTTGAAGAATGTTTTGTTTCTTTTTTGAAAACCAACTAAACCAGACAAGAACCACTTACCTAAAAGATCTGAAGATCTGAATCATTATTGCTTTAGGCTCAGTTTCACAAATGGGTTTAAACTTATACTTAGAAAAAATTCTTTAATATTAATATATTTACCTTTAGTGCGTATTCTGCTGGTCTTTTAAAAACCACACTGTAAGACTCTCCTATGTGTGGAAACTGAACCAGGTCATCAATAATCCAAGTATACCTTACTGATGAGCCAGTGACTACTGAAGCTGTAAACAACTGTAGGGGAGAAAACACAGAGTAAGCCCCCTAAAAATCATTTAAAGTCTAGTTATGACATTCTAAAAACCTTTTCTTCAAATACCATGTAAATACCATTAGCACATCAAATTCTAAAAGGTTACCGGCAAACTTTTCACAATGACACATAAGAAATTGATACCTGTGGTATGTTGACTAGAACTCTGCTGAAGCCCTGAGGCTGGATGCTCAGCCCAGTGACAGGAATATGAGACACAACTCTCACACTCAGAGTCTGGGAGTTCAAGCTGTTTGAAGCCATGATGTTTAGTGTATGTTCCCCTTGACTAGAAAGCTCCACGTACACATGAGAGAACCACGTGTCAAAAGTAGCCCTAACACATCCTCCTTCAATCTCAGGCATCTCAGCAGGGCAAGAGGATTCAAAAGGAACTCCATTCTTAGACACAGGGTCCGACCAGGAACTGGTTGCGTTTCCTCCTGAAATGATCTGGATGACAATGAGAGTTGGGATATTGACAGCAACATGCATTTGGTTGTCCTTGTCAAGCTTTGGATGTAAAACTTGCAACCCTGTGACAGGACTCTCTGCTTTGATTGGACTGTTGCTCTGTGAGGTGTTTGGTATTGGTGAAACTCCATAGTGCGGCATTGTGTCCTCGTAAATCACCCGTAGGTCACAGACCAGTCCATCTAGCCATTGGCCCTGTCCCAATTGGGCAGACAGGGTCCCCTCTAACCAGCCCCCCCACTCAGGCCCATGAAGGGAGAGGTAACTCTGGCGCCATGCTGAGCTGGTACCGGCAACACAATGTAGAAATTCGCCTGCTCTTCTAGTGTGTTGCAATGCCAGAATGTCATCAGGATAGACAGTGATATGTTTGTCTTGTACTATAACCTGCATAAAAACAACGAAATAGTTTCGGATTAAAAAAAGGTAAAATTTATAATCAATATATAATATATAATCAAATATGTATATACAACCCGAATTCCGGAAATGTTGGGACGTTTTTAAAATTTGAATAAAATGAAAACTAAAAGACTTTCAAATCACATGAGCCAATATTTTATTCACAATAGAACATCGATAGCATATAAAATGTTTAAACTGAGAAATTTTAACTTTTATCCACTAAATGAGCTCATTTAAAATTTGATGCCTGCTACAGGTCTCAAAAAAAGTTGGCACGGGGGCAACAAATGGCTGAAAAAGCTTCAGCTGGGAGAACATCTAGAAACTAATTAAGTTAATTGATATCAGGTCTGTAACATGATTAGTTATAAAAGGGATGTCTTAGAAAGACAGAGTCTCTCAGAAGTAAAGATGTGCAGAGCTGTGAAAGAGTGCATAAAAAGATTGTGGAATACTTTAAAAACAATGTTCCTCAATGTCAAATTGTAAAGGCTTTGCAAATCTCATCATCTACAGTGCATAACATCATCAAAAGATTCAGAGAAACTGGAGAAATCTCTGTGCGTAAGGGACAAGGCTGAAGACCTTTATTGGATGCCTGTGGTCTTCGGGCCCTCAGACGACACTGCATCACTCATCGGCATGATTGTGTCAATGACATTACTAAATGGACCCAGGAATATTTCCAGAAACTTTCGGTAAACACAATCCGCCGTGCCATCTGCAGATGCCAACTAATGCTCTATCATGCAAAAAGGAAGCCATATGTGAAGCTCCGTTGTGTCCTGTGGGCCAAGGCTCATTTAAAATGGACTGTTTCAAAGTGTAAAAGTGTTCTATGTCCAAATTGTCCAAATTTGACATTCTTGTTGGAAATCACGGATGCCGTGTCCTCCGAGCTAAAGAGGAGGGAGACCTTCCAGCGTGTTATCAGTGTTTTCGTGTTATCAAAAGTCAGCATTTCTGATGGTATGGGGGTGCATAAGTGCATACGGTGTGGGCAGCTTGCATGTTTTGGAAGGCATTATGAATGTTGAAAGGTATATAAAGGTTTTAGAGCAACATATGCTCCCCTCCAGATGACGTCTATTTCAGGGAAGGCCTTGTGTATTTCAGCATGGCTTCGTTGTAGAAGAGTCTTGGTGCTGAATTGGCCTGCCTGCAGTCTAGATCTTTCACCTATAGTGAAAAATACATCAAAGACGACCACGAACCCTTCAGTAGCTGGAAACCTCTTTCAGGCAAGAATGGGACCAAATTTCAACACCAAAACTCCAGAAACTCGTTACCTCGATGCCCAGACGTCTTCACACTGTTTTGAAAAGAAGATGCTACACCATGGTAAACATGCCCCTGTCCCAACTATTTTGAGACCTGTAGCAGGCATCAAATTTGAAATTAGCTCATTTTGTGCAAAAAATTGTAAAATTTCTCAGTTTAAACATTTGTTATATTATCCATGTTCTATTGTGTATAAAATATTGGCTCATGTGATTTGAAAGTCTTTTAGTTTTCATTTTATTTAAATTTAAAAAACGCATGAACTACCTTTTGGGTGATTTAATACAGAATCTAGCATCTTCAATTGTAGTGAATATGACTTCAAAGGACTTCAGTATTAATATTACTGTAATATTTTTGCAGTCCTTGTCTTGTTGCTAGGCCAAATGTTCAGTACAGTGTAATGGACCATTTTCCTTTGCGGAAGCTTTGTTATTGTTAAATAATTAATAAATAATTATTTTAAAAATGATGAACAAGTGAAATATTGCCACCTACACTGATGTGTGTGAGTTCAGTGCTTGGTGGCAGTGTCAGTGACATGTCTGCCATCAAGTGGAAGAACGGTGGTGTCGCAGGGTATCGTGGAGGCAGAGGGAATACATGTCCCCCGTTAGAGGAGTGGTAAGGGCTGCATGGACTGGTGACAGGCATACAGATCTCCAGCAGGTGACACCAGTACTGCCCACTGACACAGCCACCAGTGGTGTTACACATGGGCATCGGTGAACAGCAGCTGAAAGGGTTCAGGAGAGAACTACAACCTGAGAGAGAAGATGTTTTATAAAATGTACTTCTTAAACTGGTGAATTGATAAACTGGTATCAAAGTATATGCTACTCATTAGTGCTTGATTTGCTCACCGGGTGGTACTAGGTGATAACTTGGGCTGCAGAACGGCCGTAAGATTTGCACTCTAGCAAAGGTCAGCTGATCACTTGGCTGCATCACTATATCCAAAGACAGCACTCGACCCTCATGGCTGAACCAAAGACCTGGGAACAACATAATCTGTGCACACACACCTTTCATTTCAAAATAGGTGTATATTAATTTCCAAATGATAAAATTAACATGTATGGTTCATAAAATGAATTTTTTATTTTTTTTTGAAAATTACATTTAATTTACATGACTTAAGACATTAAAGGGGCTATATGAAAGAATTTTCATGTATTAATCGCATTTTTCTGCCTATGTGTGAAGAGCATTAAAAACAAGACCTTCTCCAACTTCATATACTGTCTGTGAAAGTCTGTAGACAGATTTTTTTGTGGAGGACTCTGGACATTTTTGCCGGGAGAATCAAAAGGATGGGACGTTTTCACATGCTCCTGTTCCGTTCATGAAATGAATGCTTAAACAATGTTCAGGTAATGCCAAAAGAGCTATTCTGTACTGTTATGTCAATGTGTCATGTAAAGAAAAGGGATCAATTCAAACTCTCAAATATACTTTATAATTAAACTTTCATAACAGTGTAATCTGTCCACATGATGCCAGTGAATTGCAGAGCTTGTGCAAACATATCCATATCACTACGATCAGATGCTTTCTTAACTGCTGTTTTCTAACTGTTATTTTTGTTGTATGTTTATTTTAGTATGGAGAGGAAAGTGAGCAGCACATCAGCTTGGACCACGTCTGGATGTTCGTTAACAATATATAACTGCAAATGTATTTCCAACTTCTTTTTACTTCTAAACGGAAAACGAAAAAAAAAAAAAAAAACTTTATCAAACTTTATAAAGTTTATCAGGCTGGGCCTTGAAACACGTTCAGTCTCTTGTGCATGAGTGTGAGTATGAGCAACACTGCTTACTGCAGTTCACTAAATGGCCACAGGTGTCGCTACTAACAAGAGTTTCTGAATTCTACATATAGCCGCTTTTTTATAGCCCCCCCCCCCTTTTTTTTTCTAAAGAAACCCATTAGTACTTTTATTCAGCAAGGTTGCATGATCAAAAGTGACAGTAAAGACTTTTATAACGTTCCAAAAGATTTCGAATAAATGCTGTTTTTTTTACTGTTTTTTTACTGTACTGTTTTTTTCTTACTGTTATTCAACATTGACAATAATAAGAAATGTTTCTTGAGTACCAGATTAGCATATTGATTTGTCTCGTTTTATATTAAATGTCTTTAACTACTATGTACTAACATTTAAATTAATTATTTGATACAATGCACTTACTGTATATACGTTTTTACATATACTTGTACTTATATTTTTAAGAAATACCTGCGTGTAATTACAACTGTAATTCATTTCTGTAATTACATCTATGATTACACTGTTGGACCCTTCCCCTACACCCTAACCCTCCCTTAAACCTACTTATACCACCAAACCTGTCCCTAACCATACTCATATCCCACCTCAGTAGCGGCAAGTATTTTGCAATACAACATGAACACAATAAGTAAATTGTAGCTAACATTTTTAAGTACTTAGTTAAAGACACCTAATATAAAGTGAGACTGAATGATTTCTAAAGGTTCATGTGAGACTGAAGACTGGAGCAATGGATGCTGAAAATTCAGCTTTGCCATCAAAGAAATAAATGCCATTTTAAAAAATATCTTAAACACAGAGCCCCTAAAGGGACATGGTTGTGGGGGGAAAAAAATATGAGAAGGGAGGAAAAATAATAAGTCAATGCTTTTGCGTACTCTCGCAAATGTTTTGCGTTCGCCTGAGAAACTTTGCATTCACTTGCAAAACCTTTGCGTTCTCCCAAGAAACTTTGTGTTTGCTCGCAAAAAGTTTCTCGGCGAAACACAAACATTTTTTGTGAGGGAATGTTTCTTGGGCAAAACATTTGCAAGAGAATGCAAAAGCATTCTTCCTCAGTCTCATATTTTTCCCCCATCACCATGTCCCTTTAGGGACTCCATAATTAAAATGGAAAACAGTTATTTTTAATTGTAATAATATTTCACGATATTACTGTTTTTACTGTATTTTTGGTCAAATAAATGCAGCTTTGGTGAGCATAAAAGACTTGACATGAAAAAAAACTTTTAAATGGTAGTGTATATTTAACAGGTGTAAAATTGTTGAGTAGGCCTATATATTTTATTGAATAAACTGTAGATCCCTTGATTAACAATTTATTAAGCTGATTGTTTTTTTTTTGTTTGTTTGTTTTGTGTTTACCTCAACCATGTGTGGTCCTGGGTCTGGTGGAAAGGGTAGCAGTTGTATCTGGGACACTGTGTATATGCCTGACATTAGTGGCACACCTGTCACGTAGCTCTCCAGTGATGGCAAAGACACTTTAAAGAGAAAATGAATGACAATGCTGTCAGTTACGAGGTCTGACAAAGGTTTTTCCAACATGGCTTATACTGAATGTGAGCTTTAAATAACTCTGTAAACAAATGTTTGTCATCCCCTAGCTCAAAGTTAAAAAGTCACCATGAAACCAAAATGGACAATTCTTGTTTTTTTTATTTTTTATGGAATATTGTATGTTTTTTTCCTCGTAATCTTTAATCAAAATAACTTCTTGCAATGACATCTCATCTCTTTTCTGATGACATTTACTGGTACAAGTGTGGGACATCCTGTCACTCACATGACATTACAGCAATAGCAAACAACAATGATCCAACAATTCAATCAATTCCCAATGGACAAAATCAAGTCCTGCCCTACATTTCTTCTTGTTAAAGGGTTAGTTCACCTAAAAATGAAAATTATGTCATTAATGACTCACCCTCATGTCGTTCCAAACCCGGTAAGACCTCCGTTCATCTTCAGAACACAGTTTAAGATATTTTAGATTTAGTCCGAGAGCTTTCTGTCCCTCCATTGAAAATGTATGTACGGTAGACTGTCCATGTCCAGAAAGGTAATAAAAACATCATCAAAGTAGTCCATGTGACATCAGTGGGTTAGTTAGAAGTTTTTGAAGCATCTAAAATACATTTTGGTCCAAAAATAACAAAAACTACGACTTTATTCAGCATTGTCTTCTCTTCCGGGTCTGTTGTATATCCGCTTTCACTCCACAGTGACGCTGCTTCTTCTTCTTCTTCTTTCCTGTTTACGGCGGTTGGCATCCAGCTTATTGGTGCATTACCGCCCCCTTCTGCTCCGGACAGTGACGCGATTAGGACATCCGTGACATGCACACCTACGCACCTTTTAAAAAAATATAGCAATACCAAAAGACAAACAATGTAGAATAGCTTGAATACAGTGTGCATCTCCCTAAGACTGTAAACGAAGCTCGGGCGCACTAGATAACACGTCATCAGCGCCACTGTCCGGAGCAGAAGGGGGCGGTAATGCACCAATAAGCTGGATGCCAACCGCCGTAAACAGGAAAGAAGAAGAAGAAGAAGCAGCGTCACTGTGGAGTGAAAGCGGATATACAACAGACCCGGAAGAGAAGACAATGCTGAATAAAGTCGTAGTTTTTGTTATTTTTGGACCAAAATGTATTTTCGATGCTTCAACAAATTCTAACTAACCCACTGATGTCACATGGACTACTTTGATGATGTTTTTATTACCTTTTTGGACATGGACAGTCTACCGTACATACATTTTCAATGGAGGGACAGAAAGCTCTCAGACTAAATCTAAAATATCTTAAACTGTGTTCTGAAGATGAACGGAGGTCTTACCGGTTTGGAACGACATGAGGGTGAGTCATTAATGACATAATTTTCATTTTTGGGTGAACTAACCCTTTAAGAAACTTTTTTTTTTTCTTTTTAAGAAAAGACTATCACAACTTCTGTTTCATGCTGACTAAAAGCAAACTATAGTACTGTAATGCTAAAAGTATTTTATTTTCAAGAAATAATCACATATCTTCAGCCATATCATGCTGTTTTCAGTAATTATAGTAATTATAATAAACCACTTTTTTGGTTTGTTTTTTTTTATAATAGTGATGAGCAAAACTTTTTTCTGATGAAAATGTTACTGTTGTGGAAGGTGTATGGCCCAGTCATGACGATGATTTGGATAATGTGATTTTCTTATATCAGTGGGGTTTATTAGCTTACCTGATATCTTTTTCTCACAGATAATGAAATTTCCCTTATTACATTGTTCATTAGTCCATTGTCCATTGTCCAGAGCCATTGAAGGACATTCCTTCATCTCACTGTCTTCAGTATCTAAATCATCGAACCAACCCTGTTCCATTCCATTTCTCAACCAGACCCCAATTGGAGCTTCTCTGGAATTTACACAGAGTAAAAGCAAATACAGGATCAGCCATTAAAAAAAAAAGTTGCAATGCTCTGTGTTTGAGACTATAATATCTAAATAATATATTTTTAAATATTTCTGTTGGAAAAAAAAAAAAAAAAACAGGCTTGCGAAACCATATAAAACCTTGTGATCTCTTACAGTTGAAATGAATTTTGTATGAAGGTCTGAACATTCACACTGTCCACCATAGCAAGGTCTCCTCTCTCATCTCTCTGACAGATGCTTCTTGCTTCCAGCCATGCTGACGTAAATGCGGGCATCCAGTAACAGCGCAAACCATCACGGTCAATTTTTGCACCCTTCGGGCAATAATATTCTAGTGGAAAGCATGAAATATTCCAAAAACAAATTGTGTTCATTTTATATGCATCCACAAATAGCGAACACAAGTCACGTAATGTAATGCTCTATGATTGAAAACAATTAGCAAGAATAATATCCATTACTGAGCAAGGCAGATAAAACATCTCACCACTGAAGCAGCTTGTAAAGACACAGAGAATCCAAATGAGAGGCAGGTGCACAATATTTGTCATTTTATCTGTTCCCCAGGTAGAGCATAATAAATGTGAGTAATAATGAAAATCATACATGAGAGACTGACTGCGTCCGTCCACGAAGACCCTGCTTTAACTTTCCTTCTGCCTTTTACTTTTCTTCTTCTCTCTCTCTCTGGCCTCCTTTTGTCTTTCTCTTGTACTTTGTGTGCTTGGTGACTTATTAGCATTGTGCATTTCAACACATAGTTTCAACCCCCCCTTTAACATTCACATGACTTTTGGTGTGTCTCACAGCAACAGCCCTAGAAGAGAGTTCTCATTAACATGCTGTAAAATCCCGCCTGATGAATAGGCAGTTAAACCTCTCATCCAGGTTAAATGCGTCACCACCTCCTTTATTACGCTATATCTATATATAATGAAAAGATATATATAATGAAAAAATTTTTTCAAGGCATCAGTAGTGCTGTTTGCCATTGGAATAGAACATCTTTTGTGCAATTTTGCTTAAGTTCTGCCCAAACCCTTGAAAATACAGTCTAACCTTCAGGCAACTGTTTATTTTTCTCCCCCAGGACATACGTCAATCTCCACTCCACTTTAAATGTACAGAAAATAAGAGCGAGGAAATGCAGAAAACGGGAAAAAGTGGGCTCTTCTCAGAAGACGCACCAGCTGTTGCTAAGCAACTGAGTAGATAGAGCAGAGGTTGACAGTCATTCTTTTCAAAGCAAAGCAGACAGACGTAACAAGGCTTCCTCGGCTGAATACAGGGTCGTAGCTTTCAGGGGTGAACAATAGAACAGCATCTAATAGTTTTCAGCAAAAAGGCCAATGAGAATCAGATTGGATTCCAATGACCTTTCCCCAAACCTTACCGGATCTAGATGTTATTAGGGCCCAAGCGAAAATTCGCGCAGGGCCCTCTTGTTCTTCTAAGGATTATTATTATTTTTTTTTTTTTTTTTTTTTTTTTTTTTTTTCCGTCTTCCGGGGCTTTTTGGGGGCCTTAACATGCTCAAAAACTCTTGAAAATTGGCACACACATTGGAATCCGCGGCCATTAGGACGCCGGAGAGGCTGGTACCCGGGCGTGGCAGGGGGGCTCGACAGCGCCCCCTTGAAAAAAGTCTGAAAATTTGGTCCATATATTAAACACGCTTGCACGTATTAGTATGAAACTCAGTACACATATAGACCTCATCGGGCCGAACAACTTTCGTGCTCTAAGTTAAACACCACGCCAACAGGAAGTCAGCTATTAAGGGTTGTTTGAAAAACGCATGCTCTGGAATTTGATATACTCCTCCTAGACGATTAATCCGATCGCCACCAAACTCGGTCAGCATGAAGTCAAGACACTGATGATTAAAAATTGCCAGGGGATTTTTGATATCTCGAACGGTTTGGCCGTGGCGAGGCAACGAATTTATGGCGAGAAAAAGGAAACAGGAAATGTGTTATAACGTCTGCATACATATATTGATCTTTATGAAACTTCACGAGTGTGTTCGTTATAGGAGTCTGATCACATGGATGTGACTATTGTGAGTCAAAGTTATAGCGCCACCAACTGGCAGCAGGAAGTGTATCACTTTTTGAAATGTTTTGAGATCACCCTCTTATTTTTACCTGATTTGCTTCAAACTTCATCAGTGTAATGTCAATACACAGCAGATGTAGACCTATGACAGGATTTTTGATATTTGAAATATTGTTGCCATGGCAACAGGTCAAACTGTAATAATATTCTTGAGTGTTTTTGAGGCTCTTAACATGCTTCAAATTGCATGAAACTCGACACACACATCAATATTGTCAACCAGTAGACATGGACAAAGCCATAGAAATGGGCGTGGTGGAGGGGCTCAGTAGCGCCACCTTTTGACAAAAGTGGGGGGTTAGTTTTTCCTACAATCACCAAACTCGGTACACATATTGTTCTCATCAAGCCGGACAATTTTCTAATTTACATTCATTAGCTCCGACCAACAGGAAGTCAGCTATTTTGGTTTGAATGTTAATTTTTTGAAAAAACAGGCTATGAATTTTATACTACTGCTCCTACAGGGTTTATCCAATTTACACCAAACTTTTTTTAACTTGTTGCTAACACATTGAAGTTGTTTAATTGCAAACGGATTTTGGATATCTCAAACGGTTTGGCCGTGGCGAGGCAACGAATTTATGGCAAGAAAAGGGAAACAAAGTGTTATAACTTCTGCATACATTAATTGATTTTGATGAAACTTCGGCTTAGTCTTCGTTGTACAAGGCTGATCACATGGATGTGACTATTGTGATTCAAAGTAATAGCGCCACCAACTGGAAGCAGAAAATGTGTCACTTTCAGCATACATTGAGATCACCCTCTTATTTTTACCTGATTTGCTTCAAAATTCATCAGAATAATGTTAAAACTTGGCACATGTAATCCTTTGAAAATGGGCAGGGAGGAGGGGCTCTATAGTGGCACCTTGTAGTGCAGTAAATGTGGAGTGAATTTGACATAGTCCTTTGATGTTTAACCGTTTTAAGTGCCTATTGCCCGCTGTGCACAGTTGCCCTGAAGCCACCGGGGTGGCGGTGCCACCGGGCTTGGGCCCGCCATCGCTGCTCGCAGCTATATTTATATTTAGAATTGCAAACTCATGACGTCCCAAACCTGTATGACTTTCTTTCATCTGTGGAACACAAAAGATGATGTTTTAAAGTATGCTAGGGGGAAAACAACTTTAGATACCTTTGAATTTCATTAAATGGAAAAAGCACAAGTACACTCTAAAAAATGCTGGGTTAAAAACAAACCCAGCGGTTGGGTTAAATGTTTGCCCAGTGTGCTGGGCAGTTTTATTTAACCCATTTATTGTTTAAAAATTACTATATGGCTGTCTTAAAATGAACCAAAAATAGGTTGGAAATTAAAATCAGACACGTGTAGAGGCAACAATGTGAACATTTATTAATAAGAAATTGAATAAATGTTTATTGTTTAATTATTATTCATTAAACGTATTAATAAATGTTAATATTTTGGGTTAATTTTAAGCAAGCAATATAGTCATTTTTAAACAATAGACCCTTTTCACATTTCTGGGTTTCTCAGAAGTGGAAGTCGTCATAGTTGTGTAAACTTTTATAGCGGTGAATGAGAGATTTCATTAAATAATTTTTTTTTTTTTGTGTGTGTGTCCATTTGCACAAATGGCAAAAGAAAAACTCCACAATAGTGTTTTCATAACTTTCAAAAAGAGTAAAAAATAGAGAGTGATTGATAATGGCAGTCAGAAAAGAGAAAGATGTAATTTTTACTGTCACTTCCATAGCTGCTGTATTAGAAATTTTTAGAATTTTTTTTTTTTTTTTTGTAATTTGAGGCAACGTTAATATAATACTAGTGTTATAAATGTATATACATTTTTTTTTTTTAAAAAGAGAAGAAAATATAAAAAAACTTGGCAGGATTTACGATATTGATGACTGTTAAAATGCGTCATCACAGTCTGTGAAAAGGGTCTATAATTAAAATTACCCAGCAGGTTGGGCAAACATTAAACCCAACCCCTAGGTTTGTCCATTTTCAACCCAACTTGGGTTATTTTTAACCCAGCATTTTTTATAGTGTAGACATGGTTCAGAACATCACAAGAATGGGAAAATTGATCACGGCATTTGGCATTTTATGAACTATCCCATCATATTGTGATTGACTATGTTGTCTTTTTATAATCTGATATTGATCACAGCTGTTTTAGCATCACTGTGGACTCATTGGGTTGACCTGCGCATTGAAGGTGGTGTTGGGGGAGGTTTTTAGAAAATATACCAGAGGGCTCTGTGTCAGGAAACAAAATGGTGATGAATCCCAATTAATCAGCTTCATCCTGATGAGCATGCCAATGAAAAGAGGGAATATTGTTATGTAAATATGACATTAACACCTTCATACCTTACAGATGCAGTCAACATAAACCATGTTTCCATCTCCTGTATCGATGTCATAAGATAAAACGTTAGTGATGTTAAATGTTTATTTGTAAGTTGAATTTTAAAATTATTCATGATGTATGTGATTATAGTTTATACTAAATTTTGCTCTGACACAACATTTGCGTCTCACCCCTCCTGAAATATTTGTGGCAGGCTGTTGTTCAGGGCTAAATAACAATTACCTGCCAGATAGATTATTGCGCTGAGCGTTGCTCAGAATCTCTGATTACTTTCTGAATCAATTCCCCATCGTTTTTCATTAGCAGTGAGCCTCTTTATTCTCCGGTATGCAGAGTTCCCAAACAATGAAGGTTCCTTGAACATTTTGTACATCTGCATCATAAAAAGGATTTTGAACTTGAAGCTTATGAAGTGGCACCTGCTCGAGTGGTTGTCCTTGGAAAGTGTCAGCACACTCCATGTTTAATCCTGTCATACTACTTTATGTGAGAGAGTGAAGCTACATGGTGCAAAAACAACTCATTTGGCACCTTTTCCTACCCAGTACTAAAATCCTTCTTATTTCTCCTTGGCTTCCTTCAACCTTCGGATAGTCTCAGGCTTCACTTCCCCTAATCCTGCTAATACACATGAACAACACCCTGAGCCCAAAGGGAAATGGTACAAAGATATCCTTGTCTGTTTTATAGAGTAGAGAGACAGTTTAAATCCTTAAAGGCAAAAGCCGTGCTGAATTTTAGGAAACATGAATGGATAAAGTCAATGAAGCAGATTAAAACACCTCAGCAACAGGACAATGTTTGCACTGTTTAATGCTCCATGAAAAGCAGATCTTAAAGGCTGCAAGTGCTTGTAACTTTATATTGATCTGCTGAAAGACTGAGCCATCCCATCTACTTTAATACAGTCCTCTGTGTCTTTAAAGTCTACTGGAATGTGAACAGACCATATTTACTTTCACAGTACATCATCCTGGTCTTATCATGAACAATTTATCTGTGCATTCCAAGTAAAAATCTTTATTTTATCAAAATGTAATAACTTGTTCTTCATTCACAACCACTTTTGGGTTGATTCAATCAACTATTATGATTCAATCAATTCCTGATGGATAAAATAAGTTCTGTCCAACATTTTACAGTATCTTGCTTCACTCAGAAATGTGGCAGATTATGTAAGCAAAATGGATTACAAACAGCATTTAACATTGTTTCCTGTAGCTTTCCATAAATGCTGACTTTAAGGAGGACAAATATTTCTAGATTGCAATATAAATCAATTTGTATTTTATAATATAGTGTGCAAGGTATTGAACATAATGTGACATAGTTTTAAGTAAACATGTTTAATAGAGTAGAACATACAGTAACTGTACAAATAAAAAGAAATTAAATATTTTCCTGCTTAATTTTCAGACATATCTGAGTGGAGACCATCAAAATATTCCAGGGTGGGTTACCAGTCCAAAAAAATCCAGACCAAACTGAAGTTCAGTAAAGTCTTTTTCATACCATGTCCACCAGTGTAAATTTATTCTCCTGTTTTGTAGGAATGACATTGATAAAGGTCTTGTACAGAACAGAACCCTTGGGAAGTTTTGGGATCACATCCCTGGCCTCCGCACTTCGTGGTAGAGGTATGTACACCTCCTTGGTGAATCTGACAATACCGTCCTCTAGGGCATAAAGTGTTTTGTTGGTTCCAATGCCAACCTGTGAGGACAGACAATGAGAGATTACCTTCAGATAAGAAGAATGCTGGATATTTCCAGTTTTCACATAATTGTATGGAAATAAAGTTTTAGGAATTTGAGAAATTTAAAACAAAGCAGTATTATGATGTAAAACTGAGAAATAAAAAATAAAAAAAAATACAGATTATTTAAGTATTTATTTATCAGTTATCAAATTTGTTATATTGATAATATTATTGGTAATGAACAAATTCTGCTTTTTTTTTTATTTCATTAGAAAAATGCAAAACTATACACTGTGTGCACAATTATTAGGCAAGTGATTATTTTGATCATATCATCATTTTATCCATAATTTCCAACTCCAAGCTGTATAAACTTGAATGCTTATTGGATTTAATGCATATCAGGTGATGCGTATTTGTGTAACGAGGGAGGGTGTGGCCTAAGGAGATCAACACCATGGTGTGCATAATTATTAGGTAGATTATTCTCCTCAGGAAAAATGGGCCAAAAAAAAGAGATTTAACTGACTCTGAAAAGTCAAAAATTGTAAAAAAGTCTTTCAGAGGGATGCAGAACTCTTCGAAATATCTAAGATTTTGGGGCGTGATCACAGAACCATCACACATTTTGTTGCAAATAGTCAACAGGGTTGCAAGAAACGTGTCGAGAAGAAAAGACGCGAATTAACCAGAAGAATCAAACATGACGCTACCAGGAACCCATTATCCTCCTAGTGCTGCCATATTCCACAACTGCAACCTTCCTGGAGTGTCAAGAAGTACGAGGTGTTCAGTTCTCAGAGACATGGCCAAGGTAAGAAAGGCTGAAACCCGACCACCTCTGAGCAAGACACATAAGTTGAAACATAAAGAATGGGCCAAGAAATATCTGAAGACAGATTTTTCAAAGGTTTTGTGGACTGATGAGATGAGAGTGACTCCAGACGGACCAGATGGATGGGCCAGTGGTTGGATCACTAACGGACACAGAGCTCCACTTCAACGGCAGCAAGGTGGAGGTGGGGTACTGGTATGGACGGGTATTATTAAAGATGAGCTAGTTGGACCTTTTCAGGTTGAAAATGGACTCAAAATCAACTCTCAGACCTACTGCCAATTTTTAGAAGACACTTTCTTCAAGCAGTGGTACAGGAAAAAGTCTGCATCTTTCAAGAAGACTTTGATTTTTATGCAAGACAACGCTCCATCACATGCATCAAAGTACTCCACTGCGTGTCTGGCCAGTAAAGGCCTTAAAGATGAAAAACTAATGACATGGCCCCCTTCTTCACCTGACTTAAACCCTATTGAGAACTTTTGGGCCCTTCTTAAGCAGGAAATTTACAGTGAAGGTAAACAGTACACCTCTCTGAACAGTGTCTGGGAGGCTGTGGTTGCGGCTGCACAAAAAGTTGATTCTGACCAGATCAAGAAACTGACTGACTCCGTGAATGGAAGGCTTGTGACTGTTAGCGAAAAGAAGGGTGCTATATAGACCAATTTGGTGTTTGCAAACAGCGATGACGTTTTTTTATGGGCGGAGCCTACCTGGTTGCAGAAAATGACAGTTGAGCAGTAGCAGTCTATGGAACCCACGAAATAAAAGAATTAAAAAAAGTTCATTTTGAATTTATATCTCACAATTCTGACTTTTATTTCTCGCAAACCTGAGTTTATATCTCACATTTCTTACAAAGAAAAACAGAATTGTGAGATATGCTCGTTATCCTGTAACTCGTTATACTCGTTTTCTGAATTGCAATTTATCCCGCAATTTTGACTTTTTTCCCCTCAGAATTGTGAAATAAACTCACAATTGCGATTTATAATGGCCGAACTGGGAGTCATAAACACGCAAATGCAAGAAAAAAAGTCAGAATTGTGAAATAAAAATTTTATAGACTATGTTTAAAAGTTATCTATGTAAAATGTTATAGGTTTAAATATTATTTCATGCTGTAACTGCTATGTATGTATGTCCTCTGAACTGTATATGTGAATATTATGTAGACTTACTGTTTACATCAAATTCCTGCTTTAATAGTAGACTAATCCTTGCAGGTGTCATCAGTCCAGTCTGTGAAACGTCTCCGTTTAGCTTCAAAGGACGTTTTCAACGATGGTTTTCTTTAAAAATGAAGACTATATTTTTTTGCATTCCGATTCCAACATCCAGAGCCACAACAAAACGTTTTTCTCTTATTCTGTGGATTTTGCACATTTTCCTCCAATTGCTACCGCTATTTTTCTGCAACCACTATGCGCACGCAGCTGCAAGTGACGTAATTGTGACGTCTGCTCCAAAGAGGTCTATTGGTCACTGAGGGTTTTTTTTTTTTTTGAAATTTCAGAAATGTTTATTTGTAAATTGAGTTGTATTATTCTCACTTTAACAGGTGAAAATAAACAAGTGAGATGGGAAAATCTTTGTTTTTCATTTAGTTGCATAATAATTCTACACACTAATAGTTGCCTAATAACGGTGTACATATAGATATTCTCTTAAGAAAGCCCAAACTTCACTTTTACTACTTAAATGTTCAGGTTTAAGGGTTTGTTAACATTTTGGATTGACCAAGAGCACTGTAGTTGTACAATAACAAAAGTAATCCTCAAAAATACAACTTGCCTAAAAATTGTGCACACAGTGTAAGTTTCACTAGTGATCTCAGACTTTTGGACCCTACTGTGTCAAGAAATGTTAAAATAACCTAAGTCATAAAATAAATAATAATAAAAAAAGAATTAGTGACTTCCAACAGAAATTGTTATATGTAGGGCCCTATAATTTCCGCGATCACAGAATCGAGGAATCCATTCATAAAAACGGAATTTACTATATAACGCGGAATGTCACGGAATTTGTCAAATGGTTGATGAATGAATTAAAAGCAGGTCAGTACACTTAAATTAAATCGCGATATAGACTAGTGTCTGTGAATATTTAATAAATTGTTAAAATATATTTTTAAACAATAATCTCAGTGTTTCTTCCATGTTTTAATTTTAACAGTAAAGCTCTGTTGTGCAGCACATTGTTTGACAAAAATGTTTAATTTCATGATTAAAAGATAAATTAAATGGTATGCGTTCATTTGATTGCCAGAAAAATTTAAATACACAACAGAACTTCTGAAAAAAAATTCATAAAATATATTTTTTAAATAATAAATATTGTTGTTTTTAAGAATTCAATTAATTAGACATGCTTTTTGATAATTAAAATGGAATTAAACCATTAAAATGGAATCCAGAAAACAGAATTTGGTAGAAATAAAATTTGAGGGGAGAGAATAAAACGTTCATCATAGGACCCTAAAAAAATGAAAATTTTTGTGTTAAACTTTTATTAAATTGTTGGTAAATTGGACAAGATTCTTTATTTCAATTAATTAGACATGCTTTTTGATTACTAAAATTTAATTTAACCATTAAAATGGAGTCAAAAAAATAAATAAAACGGAAAAAAACGGAATCCAGAAAAATTAAAACGGAATTTGGGAAAAAATAAAACGGATTTCATAGGGCCCTATATATGCTGCTTTTGCTCTGTCATTGTAAGCTTGTGAAAATGGGTACATTTTTAGGTAAAACAATTGTGAAGCACTAAATAATATAAAAAAATAAGTAGTGTACAAAAATATCAACAGTGTGTTTTGGTCACCAAAAATTATCATTAACAAACTGTATAAAATTACAACATATAAAACATATTCCCCCGGTTTCACAAACAAGGCTTAAGCTAGTCCTAGACTAAAATGCATGTTTGAACTGTTTCAACTGAAAGAAACTTGCTCTGAGATATCTCAAAATATGTCAGTGCAACTGTCTCAAGATGCACATCAGTAATATTTTTTTCTAAGACACGTTTCTAAAAGTTACTTAAATGCCCTAATTGAACTAAGGCCTAATCATGGCTTAGGCTAAGCCCTGGCTGTGAAACCGGGCCATGATAACTTACTATGACCAGACACAGCTGTAACTATATAAACAGCTATTCATTGTAAAATAAAGTGTTACCAAATATTTTCCTGTGTCATTGTTACATGTAGTTACTATAGTAATAACTATAAATCATGCATATTACATGCAACTAACCCTAAACCAAACCCTAATCCTAACCCTATAGTAAGTAAATGTAGTTACTTAACATTACTCAGTACTTAAATGTACAATTACAGTGTAACACAGTCACCTTAAAATAAAGTGTAACCAGATATTTTGTTCTAAACATCTTACATGAGCTCCAGGTTGCCAGCGCATTAGACCCTTGCGTTGTGTTGCGAGGATATTGCCAGCATGTACAAAGTTCCCTTAAAAGAAGGAAAGACAAAACATGTGCTATAATACAAAATAATAGAGGATATAAAAAGGCATTTATACAAATACTAGCTACAATAAAACCCACACACAAAACTGATACGTTTCTCACATCATATCAAGGTCAAAACTCAAAAAGTACCATCTTGTTTCTTAAAACCGTATCTGCGGCCAGCACTGTTCCCTCCTAGGTTTTTGCTGCTTCCTCCTGACTTCTTTGAAGCAAATCTCGTCAGTACTACTGTGGGTGTTTGACTGAACAGAATGCCTGCAAAGACAATTTAAAAAAAAAAATCAACAGAAATCATTACCTGCAACATGGATTATGTTGAAACTTTTTTTTCACATAATAGACATCAGTTTCATGTGTACGGGGCATTATATCAACGTAATCATTAATGCTCTGCATTACCATGTACTACAAAACATTAGTCGGTTTATGTTCTGTTGTCAACATTTAACACATGCTCACTGTGCTGTGTTAGGAAATGGTGGCTTAGCATGCTACTACTTACTCACACAGTTATTACAAAACGCTAAACGATAAAGTGCTCCATTATTCTACATCAGCAACTATTATTCACACCCGATTTACAATATACATGATATAAGTCGAAAAGGGAAAAAATTATAAACTGTCATTCTACTTACTGGCTCTGGATTGCAGCATCAAGGACGCGAGCGCCGCCATCTTGAATAACGTCAGAGTATGACGCAGCGGGCGCGCTCCCGTGATCCTTGAAGAAGAACCCGCGAACTGGAGAATTTGGTTGGCGTGAGTAGAGAGAAATATATAAAGTTTGTGAATATTGCCTCTGTTTAACTACAATAGAAGAGTTTGAGAGGATGTTGAGTTACATGAGCGTTTGTACCTTGGTATTTTATGTGGTCTGCTATATTGAGTTGAAAACTTGTTCTTTGTTGCTGTCTTGCCTGTTCGCGTTCGCGAATGTAAATAAGTTATGTTGTTTGTGGTTGTGACTGAATATTGCGAAATCCGCACTGTGGTTGGCCCTGTTTCAACTAAATATTTATGTAACATTTTTGGTAAAGTAAACATATTTTCTTACTAAAATACCGTAGTTACTACAGTGTTTGTACAGTATTTAAACTGCGGTAGCTTGGTATTATCCATCTATGACTGTGATAAAACAAAATGCCAGAATCTGAGACCGTTTGAAAGAAATATATTAATATAGTATGACTTTACAGTAGTGCAAGGCAAATAATGTCTGTAGAGACTGATCTTTTCCATTGTCTCTGTGATATATTATTCATGGTTGTGAATTCTCCCCACTTAAATATCACAAAAATAAAATAATTGTCAGAATGATTTGTGGTAGTGTTCAGTCAGTGAGAATGGGTATTGATGAACATTTCACAGTACCTGTATCATCGTTTGTGTTTGTAAATTTGTAAATCAGTTTTGGAGTTAGATTATAGCTGCACAATTTTCAAAAAAATAAAATTGAAGAATCTAATACATTCATTAAAAAAAACAAAAACCTTAAAGGTTAATAACTGAGTAATATAAACAGTTTGTGAAATAAAAAGAAATGTTACAAATAAAATGTTGCTAAAAAGAAAATATATTTTTTATATTTTTACACATTGTATTAATATAAATAAAATAAATATAAAGCTGTACACACAAACACTTTTTTTTGCATTATTTACTTATTTTGTGGAGGGAAGAAATATCAGCAGTACTACAGATCTAAACTATTTCAGAAAATCTGACTTGCACGTGTTTTAATTTGAACTTTCCTTCAGACTGCAGATCTTTGGATGACAGCTCAGCATGACCTGCGTCAGCAGACCTGGATTCCTCCTAAGTGACAGCGACTCCAGTGATTCAGAAGAGCTGCCTGTCTTCGATTTCTCACAGTCAAAATCCAGACAGGCCAACTTGGTGGTTTTAGACAGTTCAGACTCAGAAATGGCTCCTGTTGCTAATCCAATTTCAACTGTAAAGGTCCTCACCTCCACTGGAACTGCTAGAAGTGACGTGTTGATGGTCAGTAGTGACAGCGAGGAGGAGGAGGCAATCATTCCCTTAGCTGTGAGACTGAAACAGAAACAAGTGTGGTCTGGGTACCACCGGTACAGAGGAGATTCGGGCTTCTAATGTGATTCCTAATGGATATTCACACCTCTTAGATGTTCCAGCACATCATATCAACCCCGAGGCCCAGCCGGTTGAACATAACAAGATCTGTAGAAATATAACAAGGCAGTGTAGCTCAAACAACGATGCACCATACCTTACAAAAGAACCTTCACCTGAAGCGGAGAATGGCACTTACCTGGCCAAACGCAAGAAAACCCCAGCAGAAGTGGAGGCTGCCAGACTGGAAGCCCTGAGGAAACGAGCAATGCGAGAGCATCAGCAGGAAGAGAAGGAGAGACTGAGAATGGAGAAGAAAGCTCTGGCTGATGCTGTGAAAGCCCTAAGGCCAGAGGAGTGCATCAAACACATGGTGGTGACGGTCGACCCGGGTAGGTGGCAGTGTGTGCCTGCAGTGCTCATCTTTGCTGTCACAGTTGCTTTCAGTGCTCGGTGCGCTTTGATACTTTTCCTGAGTTGTTAAAAATCACTGGCATGAGGTATTAAGCTGCATTTGCTGAATGGATTAGTATTGATTAGCTGTCTCTCCCCCATAGGCCTGCTGCAGCTGGAAGGTGGCGGTGCTCTCCTGACTTCCCTGCATGCAATGGGCTGCAATTGTGCCATAGAGAAGCAGTCTCTTCCTCGTAGTGTCACCTGGGCTAGACGCTCACCCTGCTCTCAGGCACGACAGCCCCCCTACACAAACAGATGCAACTTTTAGCCATATTCCTTGTCATTGGCTTTGAAGTGCAGATAGTGATACAAATTATAATAAATCATAATAATAAATCATTATAATAAATTATGTTATGGCTGAATATTAAAATTTAAAATAATAATAATATTTTTTCTAAATAAATTACAAATAAAAACACTACAAACTAATATCATTGTATCCCTTGTGCGTCAATTAAAAAAAGTTACACATAGGTTCATAGAGGACACAAATGTCCATGTCCAAAAACTCATAAAAATTTGAAGTTTGGGAGCACAGACTTAAGTTTGGTCTCATTTTAAAGAAGACCCTTGGCAGATTATTGTTGAAGTTTAAAAAAAAAAAAAAGTTTAAACAGTAAAATAAGAAAAAAGTTATATAGTTTTAAGTTTATGAAAATTATTTATGAACATTATTTTATATAAAATATATATTTTATGAAACGTTGAACTCTAAAACTGCTAGAAAATCAATGCCATAATTCTAAATAAGTTGTGTTCCAAATATGAGGTTGATATCTCAAAAAGTGAGCTTTCTATAAGATTTTGTTTAGGTGCAGTACCAAATTTTCCCCATTAGATGCTAGCAAAGCTCCACTGGTACACACAGTGGTTGAATTTGTGATTTGCAGTATAGTAGAGTTTTTCTCTTTCAAATATTACACATACACACACATTTTTTTAATACATTTTTTTAATACACACATATAAACCACACTCTGACATCCATACCAACACACCCACACAAAGCTGCATAATTTATCCAGTTGGCTCTATAATAGGCAGAAGCAGAAAACAGGAATAAAGCAATTTTTTTTTTATAGGCCATACCTGAGAAAATGGCACCATTTGGTAAAAAATATTAAATAATTTTGAAGCCTTGCCAACAAAGTGAAAGCCTAATTAACAAAGACTGCATCATTTTATAGTTAAATGGCCCTGGGATTAAAAATTGCAGTTTTTAATGGGTTTCAGTAGGGACATTTTTGTCCTTAAGGTCCTGAGTGTAGCTATTTTGTGTAACTAGTGTAAAATAGAATTATTAAAGGAAATGAGGGTGAAATTCCTATGAAAATACACACCTGTGCCAAAATTTATGCAGTTGGCATTAACACAGGCAAAATGAAAAAAAAAAAAAAAAAAAGACAAACATGTCCATAGAGACACACAAGGGTTAAATGCTATATGACAAAATACAGTATGAAAAATGGATATTAATTTTGAGATTGATAAAGAATAACTATTAAGTTATAAGTTAGCGTTATTAAATGGCAAAGGTAATCTACATGTAAAAATAGGGGAAATGAGTATGAACAATTGAATATGTTCATTTTTGTTTGGATGATGTAATTGCCAAAATATTGCTTATCTGCAATAACCCAAGGATTTCCTGTTGAATGTCACAAATAAAGATGCTGAATGTCTGACATTTAAAATTTCAAATACATGAATATAGCATTATAAGATGTTTATCTAATGTTTGTAGATAAAGAGGATGCTTAAACTTCTATGTGATGTCTCAAATCTGGGTAGAAATTAGGAACTAAACCATTGGTTCTTGTCCTGGGGGCCTGTTCCCACTAGGGGACTTTGGCAAACTTCCAGGGGAGCCCTAAAGTTCTAAAATTATTTAAATTAGGTTTTATTATTAACATACTGTAATCTTAATTAAAAACAACAAGAAGTACAGCATTAAATTGTCATCATATTTTTTTAATTTATTTGTTTTATTACATTAGAAGTGCCAGAATTACATATTACATACTCAAACAAAGGGGGGCCTTGGAGTCAAAAAGGTTGAGAACCACTGATCTAAATCATTTTACGCTTGATTTTAGACTAGTTCAATTGTTTTGTTTGCAGACTGGTGAGATGATGTCCATTCCAGACTCACATACTATAATCCAAGTTCCAGTGGATGACTTTGTGACCATGATTAACAACTACTGCAAGGTAGGCACATTATTCTCAGTGGCATGGTGTGATTTCCTATTGGACCATTATAATTACTTAATTAACTATTAATAGGATAATTGTTTGATGTGCTAGATGTGCCCTTTTTGTATGATGTGGCAACTAACGATGAAATTAAAAGAGTTTTGTGGCCGAAAGGGCAACAGAAAAAAATGCAGTTATGACCTTTCCAAGAAGAGTCAGAGCAATTAAGGGTAATGAATACAATTATGGGATCACATCTCAATTATGTAAAAATGATCCATAAGCTCTTTAAAATGTCCTGTTTCTTAATCTTTGAGAAATGTCTGTCCCCACCTGAACTTTAAAGGGTACTCCCTCTTTTTAGTTGTGATATACATATACATTCACACCTGTGTTTTAGGAAGCCAAAAATATAAAAATTAGAATATAATAATTAATAATAATTACAAGACTTTTGTCCTAATTTCTACACTTGCAAGGGATAAACCTTTGAGCTTTTATTTTGACAGTTTTTTTCTGTGAAAACAATGTTACAAACGGATCTCGTTAATTATATGGAAATGCTGTAATCATGTTCCTACAAAAATGTTGAAAATTATGCAAATGTGAAAATAATGTCTAACTGGTGCCCGCTACATTCCCAAATGCACATTAAACTCATAGCAAATGCAGAGATTGAGTTCACTGCATTCATTGACCCTTTCTCAAATGGCCCTGTCACTTCATATGCACTTACGAGCTTAAAATGGCTGAAACGTGCGCGTGATCATGAAGTCCACAAGACCGTAGGGCAGGGGTCGGGAACCTTTTTCACCAAAGAGCGATTTGTTCATTTTTGGTTAATGCATTTTTCCAAAAGAGCCACAGCAAAAAGTAATATAATGTTATTAAAAAATATGTCAATAATAGTACCTTTATTAGGTCCATAGTAATGCTGCACGATTAATCGTTAAAAGATCACGATCTGGATTCAAACACCCATGCGACCTTATTTCTTAATGACACTGATTCGCCTGTGTCTGTTAAACCTTTGACAAGGACGATCACAGCGAGCATTCAGATCTGCTTTGGCTCTGCCGCAGATCAAGAGAGAGCAGTTATCATGTGTAAGGAATAGCCTCACAAAGTCTTTTCAACCACACAGTATCATTATTTCTGTTACAATAATACAAATTATCACAGAAGTACTGAGATTAAAATTTGTAGTTCAGATATAAACACTGATATCTACGGTAGCAATCAAAGTAGAGGAAATCACCTTATGAATGTAACTTGGCGCTTCAAATAACGATTGTATCAATTAAATTTTTACACCAGTAGGTGGCGACAAGTGACTGGTTAAAAATATGTATTTGTCATTGAATTATTCGTTCAAGTGATTTGTTCAAAATTCTGATTCATCCAGTAATTAAACAAGTGAAGTCTTTATCATTCATTCACAATTTTTTAAAAATAATTAGTTCAAATTAATTAGATATATTTAAATAGACTACAGAAATTAACATACATGTTACTTTGTTTTGATGTCTATTCAGAATTGTGGGAGAATCGTTATCTCTATTTTAAACAAAACATTTTTTTCGAGACATGGATAGCTGCTGGTCGGAGTAATGGGTGTGCCGAAAGGTAAATTACTACAACAGAAACTAACCCCTAACTCTAACCCACACCTTGACAGACAGCTTTTTCGACCAATGATAAAGACTTTTCTCCATGCATTCACCACGCGCTTTACTTCAACCTGTAGATACCCACACTTGAATTTCTCCAGAATCTTGCAGCTCTAGTCTATAGACAACCAAAAACAAACAAATATGCAACAAACAATATATAACAAGTAGCAATATGGAATTTATTGTGCAGGGCTTTCACTGTGAGGTTGAGTGACCACCTGAGGAGCATAAATCCTCTTCAGAGTTCTCTCTGTCTCTGTCTCTCTCTGTGTGTGTGTGTGTGTAAGTGAGTGAGTGAGTGAAGAACAACGCATAGTGCTTACGACGACTGTGTTTACGTGAATACTCACCAAGGTGGGCATTTTGACATATTTCGTTTAGCCGTTCAACCGAAGAAAAAGGCTACTATGATTTTCCACTCGGAGCGCACGCACAGAATGCATCCTATCAGTAGCGGATTCAGTTCCCTTTCCGGCTTGTTGCGCTTTTAATATTCCTTTTTAATATCAAGCACATCCTGCTCTTTACTTTCTCATTCATCCATTTCATTATTAATAACTTTAAACAGTCCTGTCCACTGAAAGCTGCATGGATTATTATAAATATGACACATTTATAGGACGTAAAAGGTCTCTGTGGCAAAAGCGAAAGTACCTGGTGAAATATTTCGAAATGTCACTTGGCACAGCAGAACACCAGTTTCATTAAAAGAATATGTTTCAGTCCAGTCACTTTTAAATTTTCGCTGCCGTTCTAAAAATTGTTTTCACCATTACCACAAACAAGCTAATGTAGCTGCAGGAGCTCTAGGTTATCATATAATAGTAAGTGGTATGCCGTTGATTGCTTTCATGGCACTTTGGCCGGTACAACTTGAAATATAGTATTGTTCTAAACTTTTCATGAACTTTGGTAGGCTGTACAACAAAGGAAATCTAATTGGCTGCTTTTTCTGCTTTTTTTTAAAGCTGATCTTTTTTATTGATCATTTGTTGGTAATGGGTGAGAGACCTGGCCATAGGTTCCCGACAGCTGCCATAGGGTGTCATTTTAGGTTTCAGAAGGGACAATGGTCAATGCACACTTTTTGTGAGCCTGCACTGAAGCGAGCTCCTCAGCAGACTACTACCCGACAGTCTACGTTACGACAACAAAGTGCTGACTCATAGGAAGACCGTGAGTATTTAGGGCAGTGGTTCCCAAAGTCGGGGTCGCGACCCCCCGGTGGGTCGCGAGACAGTGAGGAAGGGGTCGCGAGATGATTTCCAGGATTAGAAATAGTATATTCTATCAATAATTGTCACAAAATACTAAAAATAGTAGTTAAATTAAAAACAAAAACCATGCAAATAAAAAAAGCCATCAACCTTTCGATTTTCCTTCCCCTCGGCCGTGACTCCTGAGGTGATTACGACAGATTAATGACATAGTAGCAACAGCATCAGCTGCAGCAGGTCAGTTTACTGCAACATGTTAAACATTAAGACATGTGCACGTAATTCTTTAGGCTTTAAGCTTTGGATATTATTTTTGTCAAAATGAAACGTTGGTTAATATCGATCAAAAAGAAAACGCAGGGAGGCAGCGGAGGAGAGCGGAGAAGCACACGCTTCACATATGCCGCGTTTGCAGTGCGCAACTGATCCATGGCTGTGTATCACAAACACAACATTTACTTATTTTTATTTCAAATCCAAAAGTTGTTACTGAATATGGCTTGTCAGCACAGCGATTCTCTTTGTATAGGCCTACACTATATTTCATAGATGTCACGTTTAAACGCACTATATTTAAACGTTTTATTCATTTCATTACTTTATATTTATCTGAAGTAATACTTTAGATTTATATATTGCTCACGCAAGTGGCAAAACATTTAAACGTAAGCTTTATGTTAAAATCAAAACGTTTTAAAAAAAAAAAAAAAAAAAACTTAAAATAGACAAAAACAGGCGACTCTCGTCTTTTCTTTCCTTTTAAATCTTTTTACAATAAATCCCTCAGGTCATAAAGAACTGTTTTTCCACCTTCAGAGGCGAGTGCTATTGTTTATGTCTCCTTGTTCACCTAAATGCCTGGTAAGGTGTTATTTTCCTTGCTTTACCCGAGGCAGCCGTGTTTAAACTGTGTAACAGAGACTTTGAACTATATGAATCTATGATGAAATTACTAGTTTTTTCGCGCCAATACATGTTTATTTTAATGCGAACAGTGCGCTGTTGTTTTAATTCATCGCTGTGCAGCACAGCAAAAATAGACTCGGCGCATAAATGATCGCTGCACTGCTGCAGACGCGCTGCTCCTGGAACGCACTGCCGGACCGCATCCGCGTGCAGTGTGAAATCCATTAATATGGGCACAGAAAAAATGCGCCTTGCAAACAGAGTAGCTATGTGTGAAACATGCGTTAGTGCGTGTTCGCCTTTGTGCACAACTCGTTAACCACCTCCGAGGATAGTGGGGGTCGCGAGTCACTGGCATCGTTATTTTGGGGGTCGTGGGCTGAAAAGTTTGGGAACCCCTGATTTAGGGTGCCATTTGGGACAGGGCCATTCTCTGTGAACTGACCTTTACTGAAATGCAGAAAACACTGGATCACGAGCTGATCGTGTGAGCTAATTGCGCACTTCGCTTTGAAACACGGCGCAAACAGGCTGTATGCTTACTTAATAAAATCATAGTCTTTTGTGATTTGATAAGGGCAGAAACCATATTGCGCTTTCAATTTTAGTTCGTTTGACAGATAATTTGCCAAAGCAATGGCGCAATACAACGTTAGAAAACTTTTATGATATTATGAGAAGTTTTAAAATATTTTTGGTTTAATGATTATGATAATGTGGGAGCACAGATTAGACTATGGTGGGCCTCCAGGTAATTATTGGAAAACACTGGGGATTTCTATCCTTTGTGGGGGTTTTCTGTTTTTAATGTAGAGTCAAAGCAACGGTGTATTGACTGAAAGCGGCATATCTCTGACCACCTGGATCCAAGGACTTATGAGCAGGAACCCAGGCAGAACCCTCAATCTGGTCGTGATTGACATAGAGAAGTACTTCAGGTCAGTGACTTACTGAGAGTGTCAGACATTGTTTTATTGGTTGACAATTTTTAAGATTTCATCTAAAAGCTTTGCTTTGACAAAAATACAAGCTTTGCACTTTTATTAAATACTACACTTTTTCATTTTTTTACAACACTGAGTGATGTATCAGAAGTAAAATTCAAAATCCTTGAGTTGTATTTAACTTGGAACTTTTTTTTTAATATTCAGTGTTAAGATAATTATGGTGCTTTTTACCCAAGGATTAACCAATAACAACTTTAAAGTAGTGCTGTCAAAATTAACGCATGCGATTATATTTTTATTTTAATGCATTAAAAATATTTAACGCAATTAACGGCAGCATCTGTTTTTTTTCCATTATAATTCTTCCGCGATTGTACAAACAATAACACACAATTATGCCAAAATGCATGTTTTGTCGAGTATCCTCATAAAAGCAGTCTTAAATGAGTTAAATAACGTCTTAAAAGACCTTAAAGAGTAAATGAGATGCTTGTCAGATCCGAGCAATGTTCGGCAGCGGCAGGTCTTAAAGTCACAGCACCCTAATAAACCAGTCACAATTAATTACAGAAAAAATGTGCGATTAATTAGTTTTTTTTTTTTAATTGATTGACAGCACTACTTTAAAGACAAACAAATCATAAAACAAACATTTGCATTAGTTGCATATTCTGATTTATTTTGACAGACTAATTTTGACAAATAATTGCTTAATTTAGCATTAAATGCTCTTTTGCAGATCCCAGAATTCAAAATGTCAGAAGAAATTCCGTGAGGCAGTGCTAGGTGAGGAAAAGAATGTAGGACTTCAGGGAGGGCAGAAAAAGAGAAGAAAGAAAGACGATATCAATCAGCTTCCAGAGGTCTCCCGAGTGCAGGTTGAGGAGGTAAGCTGAACCACCTCGTTGGCAGTCGATATAAATTCATGGCCGTATTTGAGGTCCTCTGCTTCAACTCAGCCTTTCTTCCCACACCTGTCCATCAGGCTTTGGTCGACTTGCAGCTGCAAACTGGTGTGCAGGTTCGCTTCCTCTCTACCTGGAAAGACTTCACTGATTATATTACCATGTCAACCAAAGCAGTAGCCGAGGCGCCGTTCAAGTGAGTGGGAAGCCACTGTTTCCATATTTATCTTTCCAATAAGGACTGCAACTAACAATTATTTTGATAATCGATTAGTTGCCCAATTATTATTATTATTATTATTTTTTTTGGTTAATCGATTAATTTTATTTATTTTATTTTATTGACAATAAAACACACTATTGCACATCCTGCCCAATGTACTTTAAAGAAATGTGCCGGCTAAATGCTATGAAAACATTCAGTCATTTATTAAACTACATATAATAAAGAGAGAACACAAATATTTTAGGAATCTATCAAAAACTTGTTTGAAACTAAAAATTGTATTGCCATTTATTAGGAAAATAACAAACTGAAACAACTAAATAGTATTAAATAAATTATATTCACACATAATATCCAAAAAAAATTTTGTTCGTATTGACTGTAACTGGGCATCTGGGGAAAAAACTATGAAGTGTTTTACTTTTTCCTGTCTTTCTTGTAAAGCAGTAAAATAAAAAAAATCATGGATAACAACAATAAATATTTTGTAGCTTTAGAAATACTGCTGTAACTAAAGAGCTTACACATAATGATGGATTAACCATTACAGAAACATGAAAAATGATAAATGATTTTAGTAAACACCAATACTGATAGTTTATGCTGCCCTAACCTGTGGCACAAACTATACATTGGGTATCAGATGTCTAATAACTTTAGCACTGTATATAATGAATATAGTTTAAATCTCTACTCTACATTAAAAATGAAGATAGCAATAAAGATAATAAAGAAAAACACAAACTCATTGTTAACCAACTGGGAAGATAAATGTTCTGCAGGAACACGCACGTTCACTCTGGACACAATCACCTCATACTGTCATTTCTTTATCCTGTAAATAGGCTATAAGAAACGTCTTACATTTATATTCAATTACATGTTGCTATCGCTTTACAATTACTACTATCATAAAATACTTGAATGACATGTTGACTTTTAAATCTAAATTTAACTTTAAACAGGTATTTTAGCCAAATGAATATTTTTGCGCTGAATATTAATAGTCTCCTTCTCTCCCGTGTTCCGTGTGTCTGACGCAGGTGCGCGCGCCGGCGCTCATTCAGTAAAGTTTGAAGTTTATCGCAGACTGTAAGGACGAGCCTTTATGCAAAATGTAAATGCTCGCTTGAATTTGTAACATTTACAGATAAGGATATAGCCGTAGAATGAACGTTTTGAGCTGAGGACGCACATGCATCTGTCAAAGTGCCTGACAGGGCAAGCCATTACGCTAGTGCATTAGCTTGAAGCTTAAAATAAGTAATTCTCATGTTTTGATCAGCTTTGATCTCATACCTTTCCCGCAGCAGCTCACTCTGTTTCCTCCACTATTTTTAGATGCATTTTGGTCCATAGAAATGTGTTATTCAGTGCTGTAATCCGTCTTCCGTGTGCGGTGAGCGGAGCCAACTAATCGATAATGAGAATCGTTGTCAATGATTTTCATTATCGATTATTATCGATTTTATCGAATAGTTGTTGCAGCCCTAGTTTCCAACCAGCTGTATCTTTAGCTACTGCTGTTTATTTCTTACTTTTGTATATGTTTATTTTTACCAGGCGGGAGCGAGAGAAGACGGGATTCACATTTTGTTTGGAGAGTGAGTGGGCAGGGGGTCAGAAGGTGGACCGCACAGGGAACGGCCTTCTGCATGTTTGGAAGAGACAAATACAGCAGTTGAACCGTGTCAGCCCTGATATGGCCAGTGCTATACTCAGTGCCTACCCATCTCCTCGGCTCCTTGCTCAGGTTAAATCTGTTTTTAATTATGAAGTGTCTTAACCCAACCCATTATCAGCAAACAAATGAACAAACGGCACAGTTTTCATAAATCATTTTATATCTGACATTTAGTGTATATGTATATTTGTTACTTGTAGGCATATGCACAGTGCAAATCGGAGCATGAAAAAGTTGGTCTGCTGTCAGATGTACTCATTCGTCGCGGAGAGGGTGTGACATCTACAACCCGCAGAGTTGGTCCAGAGCTTTCTAAACGGTTGTTTCTTATGATGACATCACATGATGCCCAGCAGCCCCTTGATTCTGCTGTATAGGTTATTTTGCCTTCTTGTACGCATGAGGACAAATGTCAAAAGAATTGTATTATAGTGACTCACATTTCAGTGCAATGTCGGCTTGGTTGAGGTATTTATTACAGTTCATATATTTGATAAATTTCAAGCCTGAATTTTCCAGATTTTCAAAGTTATGTTTGTCTGTTTTTACTATAAATCATTGCCATTAAATGTTTCTTAATGTACCGTAAACCATTTTACTTCACTTTCATCAGAGCTAGTTTTCCTCATATATCCGTGGTCCAAACCTTTCTGTACCTCTGTACCCTAGAAGTGAACCTTGAAAGCTTCACTTTTTCCTGGAATACTCTTAGAGTTTTTTTGTTCTCTTCATCCTAGTGGCAAAAACCTTGGACGGCGGAAGCCTTTTCAGTGTAAATCAGAAATGCAGTCAATTCTCAGAAATGCGATACACGTACAGTATTTCATTTGACACATTTGGAGGTTTTTAAGGCCTATGCCTCATTTACAATTAATTCCCTTTATGTTATCTATCTACATGTTTTAGCAGTACTAAACAGGTCATTGTTAATTACAAAAGCCGCAGTCTAAGTTTTGGCTCTTTTCCTGTTTAAGGCACTACTGCGTGCATTTCGGAACCAAAATGGCCCCTTGAGCACACCGTACTCGCTGTCTAAGGACTGTAGAGGCTCATGGCTCATTTCCAGCACATTAGAGAATGGCACCTGACCAAGGAGTGCCGTGTTGCCTAAAACGAGCAGTGGGGTAACGAGCCGTTAAATGTGCTTAAGAGATGAGCTGCATGCTTCATTCCTGTCCCTGAAGGCAGTATTTCCTCTACAGTTTAAGGGATGGCATAACAAACTATGGCTAGTAGGTGTGTGCTTGTGCTGAAGGGAATTATACGAACAGAATTACAGCAGCTTGAAAAGGGATCACCTTGGAGTGATTGTTTAGCTGAATAGTACGAAATCCAATTTTCGTGTACTCTGAACACAGACTATAATAGCTTTTATGACCTAGAGTCTGCAGTGTTAACATCTTCACTGACTTGTGAATGGTTGAATGGGACTTTAATTTCCAAAAAGCAGTTGTAGGATATTATGACTTACAAAGTAACTCATCTAACCTAAATGTTTTGGAGGAATAGTTTTTCTCTGCATGTATTCCATTTGCATCAAAACGCGAATATCTGTGTAAGTGCAAAGGGTCTGTTCATCTTCAGCTACTGGATGTGCAAATGTGCATATATGAGTCATGACTACTCCACATGATAGATTGGACCCTGTAAAGCATTTCTGTTCAGCAGAGTAGCAGTTTCTCATTTCTGGTGCACGCAGGATTCTTCCTGCTTCTTGTTGGAGATTAATAAGGATTGGGAGTGGCGGTAGGTCAACGTCGGCCACCTTCACTCACAGTCAATAGAGTGGGAAGCAAAGCAGGGCTGTTAGTCACTGTCTTTCCCTGGATATTCTCATCTCAGCTCATCTCTTGGAAAAATGCACCTTCTTATCGGCCGCCACACAAGATGGAGTGCCACAGGCAGTGCTGTTTATGGTTTTGTGAGTCTGTTTTGTTCCAATTACAGTTTCATATTCTTGGCAGAGTGGGGGCACTTCCAATTTCTTGAGTTGTGCCACAATAATGCCACCTGTAGTGTGCTGGCCCTCCAACGACAGTGGCATAATAATAACACATTTCCTCAGGCAAGTGATATGCCAACGAGGCAAAGCGACTGATATTATCCTTCCATTGCATTCTCAATGTGTTTTGCCTTGGTGCTTGGTGAATCACGATCCACTCAGAGCCACTCGCTAAAATGACAAGAGAAAATGTCAAAGACTCTAACAATTTATTTCAGAGCATGAGTAGGCTGGCCACTGTGGTATTGGTTTCTTTGCCACCAGCGTTCAATCAATGTTTCCTGCTTCTCTTTAAAAATAAATCATTATATGGCTCCGCTTCTGCCTTTCTTTTGTTCATTTGCAAATCAGACGCAAGTGATTCAAGTGTTCAGATCCAGCTCTTCCGGGAAAAGAGATGCAAAGCCCTCAAAAAAAAACACACAAAAAAAACCCAACTTTGGCTGACAGAGCTAGAAGCTTTTTAACTTCAGAGGAAAAAACATTGCATTGTTATTGCAGGATTTTGTTTTCTACCTTGCCCTCTCCTACCAGCATTTTTTTTTTTTTAGACTGCACATATGTACAGTTTTCTTCTCTCACAGTGGATTTTTGGTGTTTTTTTTTTTTGTTTTTTTCAGTTGGTTGGCTGAATTTTTGATTGCCACATGAGGGCAGAATTGCTTCACACTGACTGCACACTATAGACCAGTGATTCCACACTGGTGTTGCTGTCCTCAACTTGATGTTATATTAAACATCACGTAGCAATCCAACACAGTAGCAAAACTGTCCTTAAAGTCCAAAAAATGTATCAGTATTACCAGGAACTGAGTGCATAACAAAATTATTATCATTATATTGGCTTGTCTATATTGTTTGTGTTTGATGCTTCTTGAATTTTGATGGTTCCTTGCTTTTGGCAGCCAGTAAACAAAAATAAACCCATATTTAATGTAGTCTGGGTTGTTGTTGTTGTTGTTTTTTTCAACCTGTTCATGTTGCCATCTGCCTTATTTGCCTGGGTCAGAGATTGCCAAAATATTTGTCAGCCAAACACCTTTAATGTAAAATATTTACTTTAAGTACTTTAAGTGAGATTTTAATGTAATATTTCAATAATTTAACAACACATTGGCATGTTCACAGCTCTCTGATGCGGGTTAAGGGTTATATCTCATGCAGGTAAGCAAAATAATCTTTTTTAGTAAGTGTTTTATTTAGATTTATGTTGCTTTAGTTTTGAAAATGATTTTTTATGATTTAATTAATTTTTCATCAAGGGTTTGCAAATCCCATTTTGGCAAACTATGGGCTAGATGATAGAGTGACTGATGCATTTGCTCCATAAAGTTTGATTTGGTACAAATCTTTTAAAATTGTTATTTAGTCAAACACATGATTTATATATACTACTGCAATGCTTTACTAGCTTACCTTCCAGCTAGCACTATCAAGCCTTTACAGTTGATCCAGAATGCAACAGCACGTTTGGTCTTCAATCAGCCTTAGAGGAGCCGTGTCACAGCCCTCTTGGTTGCCAGCATTAAATTTAAGTCTCAGAAGGTAGCATATAGAACCACCTACAGTTCTGCATGCTCTTACCTAAACACTTTACAAAATTTATGATCCTCCTTATTCCCTGTAGTCAGTCAAAAAGTGTGATGCCTGGTGGTAGCATCACATTACGGTATGGAATCTTCTTCACAAAACCTCTACACTCCCATGATGGTGAAACACATTCTTCATCCAAATAACGCACCTCATTCAGTCTTGTTGCATGAAAAAGATTGTATACTTGCTCTAACCTGACCACAAATGACATGTGCAAAATCTGCACATACATCTGTTTCATATTATGTAGTTAATCGGTGGCAAACATCTGATGTTTGTCGATTTCTTTGTCTGTAACGTTGTTCTGCTTTTAGTGCTGTTTTTGTCGTTCACTGGATTGCTTTTCAATGTTTTTGCTATGTAAACATGTACTAGGTACTGATTCACCCAATGTTTCTGCTGGTAAAGCATGATGATAAGTGTCTTCCACTGTCTAATTTTCGCTCTTTGAATGAGCGTGTGGATTCTCTCTAACGTTTAGTGAAACACTGCTGGTCACGTCATTTCTACATGGCAAAATACATTGAAGATGTACCATATATAATTTAAAAACATTTTATAGAAAACTATTATGAGTTCAGTCTTCATCTCATGTGTGTAACACCATGCAGATGACTCTTATTTCTCTAATAACATTTCTTAATGTGTATAACTCTGAGCCAATCAGAAGAAGCTTAGGAGAGGGAGGTATAAAATGTCTATCGCTTGTTGGCAACATGTACAGGAGGTGCAATTATTATAATTCAAGCTGCATCTTGTTCTGTTTTTTTATATGCAAGAATGAGTTCTATGTGAACGGCCGCTTACTGTGTAATGTAAAGTATGTAACAGACAAATTTGAGTAGAATTCTTTCTATACATCTAGATCTTAAGCACATTCAGTATCCTCAAAGAGCATCTGGCCATCAAAAACCAGATAGAGAATCCCATTGATGGTCCTTAAGAAATTGGATCATTATCTTCTGTTTTCCGCTCACTTTCTCCTCACAATCTTCCTCCGTGGGAGGCTCTGCTCTCCGAAGGGTGCTTGAGAGTTTGAGACTGCTGCGTGGAATCAGGCCAGGGCTCTATTTACTTTAGATCCCAGGCCTCAGCCCTGCAGGGACCCCTAATCAATGCCCACCTCTCGCCCTCCTCATGATCCCTCTCCCGTAGCGACCTGATGCGATCGCTAATTGGGCTATTTGTGTGGAGCTGAGCGAGCCTGACGTTCTTCCTGCTTGTCAGTGTGTGTGTTTTATGATGTATCTGGGTCGTTTACTTATTTATTTGAAGCATGCACCTTCTGGAGTCTGTAAGGTGGTTTGATGGACTGCGTCCCGGAGGAGTCTCCTGAGGCCGTCCGTGTGTGTACGAGCATGTGTCAATGTGTGCGAGACGCCACGCCGGTGTCCTGCTCGCCGCCGCTCAGTATTCATTACACACCGTCACCCTCTGGGGCGTTTTTATTAACATTCCAATCAGTGCCATGCCAGATTGCTCGATCTGCAGAAACAAATTGGGAATAGTCTTTGATATAAGGTTGAAAACACTCTGACAAGAGGAGGCACACAAATATGAATTCATGTGCACGGCACATATTGAGATTTGGTCAATGAGCCAAGTCAGGGCCATTACTTTCCTGTTTGTTATTTAAATGGCTTTGCACAAGACCGGCACCTGGAGTATAGCTTTCACATGCTAGAAGATCTTGCTCCACAAAAACGACCAGTGGGAAGCTGCCGGTTCTTCCCAAAGTGATAGGCACTTTTCCGGTTTTCTCTCGTGATCCATTGTTGTCTTTATTTCCTTTTTCCCTGCAGCTGACTGATTCTCAGAATTGAGGTGCTTGACAGCCCCCGTCGTCTGCAAAAGACACACTTTATTCTCACAGGAAGGCAGCGGTGAGATGGAAAGATGAAGGTAAGACAAAGGGTGTCATTCATCGTGTCTCTCAATTCACAGGTCTGTCACACTCCCCTCAATCCGCTGAAGGCTTTGCAAGACTTAGTGCTTGAGATTCCTTGGTCAATAGCTGTACTTGACCTTTTACGTCCAAAAAAGTTTGTACGTGTTGGTACGCTTTCCCACAGCATGTGTCATGTATGAGTATCGCTTATCCCTGACAGGTCTCTGGATCAATCCAAATTCGTGTCAATAATATCTTCTCACAGCTGCTGTCCTTAACCTGGTGCTCAGTTCCTGTCTGAATGACGTTAGTTGTGTCTGAGCTACACAGGAGGTGACCTAGAATGATGATGAATGCATCTTTGGGAATGAAAAGGTATGACGAGAAATTAATCTGGTGATTTTACACTCCATTTCTCCTTTTACTGTGCTTCGGTCCAAGGTTACATGCTACTTCCGTTTTCATCTTTAATTTCTTTCAAACTAAAGGGAATGAGTGCTGAAGGCACATATATTGCCTGAGCATCTGTTTGGAAGCACTGACATTAGAATTATGACCAATACTCATTTTTTTATTATTTTAATTATTTTAATTAATTACATGTAGGCAATTGTGTCAATTTAAGCATCACAACATGAAAACTGTATATTTATTTTGAGATTTGCTAAAGATATATATATATATATATATATATATATATATATATATATATATATATATATATATATATATATATATAATATGTATATATGTGACCCTGGACATAGTACATTGTACGGGTCAAAAGTATCGATTTTTCTTTTATGCCAAAAATCATTAGGATATTAAGTAAAGATCATGTTCCATGAAGATATTTTGTAAATTTCCTATTGTAAATATATCAAAAATGTATTTTTGTGAGTGGATATGCATTGCTAATGACTTCATTTGGACAACTTTAAAGACGATTTTGTCAGTATTTTGATTGTTTAGCACCCTCAGATTCCAGATGTTCAAATAGTTGTATCTCAGCCAAATATTGTCCTATCCTAACAAACCATACATCAATTGAAAGCTTATATATTCAGCAAAAAATTTACCATTATGACTGGTTTTGTGGTCCTGGGTCACATATATAATCACCAAAGCTTCATTTATTTGATTAAAATACAGGAAAAACAGTAATATTGTGAAATATTATATATAACATATCTAATATCAGTTGATAACAGTATATTTTACTTCCCTTAAATCTGTGCTTTCCAGTAAACTTTTTCAAATTCAGTTTTAATATTTAAAAAAAAAAAAAAAAACTTTTGAAGATTAATAGTATCTTACACTTTAACATGTCTTAATAAAGTTCACCGAACAAAAACAAAGCCTCTTTGTATACGTGCGATTTCAACTTTATTCATGATCCGTATGAACAGACACTAAGATGAGTAAATCTGCTTATTGCAATGAGGCCCTTCCTCTTTCATAATTCTTCTTTTTAAATGTCTGAACATTTGAAGTTATTAACCTTGAGATAAATATGCTACAACACTGAAAATATGAGGAAAAGCTCCACCTCCATTCCCATTAAAACACACACACACACACACAAAAAGCTTACTGCACTCTGTAAGTCCTTTTCTTCATTCGATGTGAAGGCTATAAAGGTGAGCATTGCAAAAAAATAAATTGATTAATTAAAAAATTGATCCTTTTTTTATCAAAATAGCCTCATACAGTACATCTCTTTCTTCAGTGAAGTTCATAGCTGTAGGAACCGTAAACATGATGAAGTGAGGCTGGCTTTTTCATCATGCATCAAGCTTCAGTATTATTCAAATGCTCAAGCTGGTAAATAATTCAGGGAAGGTGATGTACTTCGTATTTCCTGAGCTTTGGGATTTATGTAATTTTCCCAACACCAAATGGTGATTGATAGACAGATAATGATGTAATTATCTTAGCGAGACTTGGTGCTCTCCCATTAAAGAGGATAATGTTGCTGTTGTCCTTCTGGAATTCAGTTGCTAATTTTACCCTTTAAAACTATTACAAAATGACAGCCAACATCCTGGAATGAAGGGATCGTTTAAGGTGCGCAGTCTGATGGCGTGATACAAAGGTTAAACTCTTCTTTTCTGAGCCAGTTTGTAAAAGTTGAATATAGATTCTTGCTCTGAGCTTTTGAAGGATTACATCCACACTTTGTTTTATGAAAGGACTAAAAGGTCACATGGCTTAATAGAGAAACCAATTACTTCAGCTCCACTTGATAATGAGAATGTTGATCAGCTGAGTCCTCGCATTCACGAATCAGATTTCTTCACAGCATTTATTATTTATTATTTCCAATTTATGGGCTATTAGAAACATTCATTCAAGTTGATTAGCAAGAATCTGTATGGCATCTCTCTTGCAACTGATTTGTATTTGCTGCTATCAAGGTTATGGTGATGTAAAACAGAATATAAACGTAAAATTTTATGATCTGAAGAACTGGATTTGCAGTCTGGTTTAGATCACTGTGGCTTTGCAAACATCTAAAAGGGTTAGTTCACCCAAAAATGAAAATTCAGTCATCTGTTACTCACCCTCGTGTCGTTCCACATTCGTAAGACCTTCATTCATCTTCGGAACACAAATTAAGATCTTTTTGATGTAGCGTGAGAGGTTTCTGTCCCTCCATAGAGACAGAGATGGGCGTAAATACATGGAAATGTATTTAAAATACAAATACAAAAATACTGTGTGGACAAATGTATTTAAATACAAATACAAAATACTGTGTGGGAAAATGTATTTAAATACAAATACAGTATTTTGTATTTTGAAAATACACAAAATACATGTGAAATTGAAGATTCAGTGCAGGTATCCCTATTAGGCTGAAATGTATCTGGGCCTATTCTGGCCTATTACTACTTAGAAACTTACCTCATTTTTGCTCTCTCTGTCATTCTCTCTTCCTGTCATTCTCTCTCTCTCTTTCTTAAGTGCTTGCTTCGTTGCTGGTAATTACAAATAAACTTATGTAGTGCAAAATAGCAGCCATTTATATACTTACTTCTGACAAGGTTACAATGTAGTCTATTACTTATGGTGAACACTACTAAAAAAAAACATTTTCTGCTATATAGCAAAGAATAGGGATGGGTGATATGACCAAAATCTTAATTTTACTTCACAGTAACAATATATGGCATGGTTTCACAATTATCAATATCAGTTTTGATACCACAGCAAAACTTTTCTCGCCTCAGATATATATATAAAATATATAAAATCTAATTATATATAAAATCTAATCATAATCTAAAAAACAACATGTGCCCTTTGCCATTGCTTCACTGACTTCACTGCCATGTAGTTGCTCCTGAAAACCACTGCTTATTTACATAAAGTTTCTTTTAACTTTTTTTTTTCAAAAAGTAGTATAGTAACTTTTATATTTATTTAATGTAAAGTTTATTTGTTTCTATATACATAATTAGAAAATATAAAGTTTATCTAAAATAAAAACTTTTTTAAGTAGAAATCATTTGGCACTTTTTTTTGGTGAACAATAAAACTAAAAGTGTAGTGTATCTTTCATCATTGTCATCACAAATGCACACAATCACTACACTAAACTGATGGAGACAGACAATGATTAACCTAATTATTTTGTTTCTACATAAACAAACATTTGCATAGATGGTAAACACAATCACAATTTGGAAATGTGTCCAGTTACATTTTCATAAAGCACCATGTTTGTAAAATTTAAAATGATTACATTTACAAAATGAGCCTGCATAGCAGAAATAATGAATAAAGTAATGGTTGTGTTTAATACAATCGTTAATTGAAATAAAATAATTAATGAATTAAAAAACATATATAACACAGTATTGTTCAATTTAGTGTTATACATATGTTATCATATTAATATGTTTTGTTCTAATGTCACAAGTCACAATTTCAAGTTTACTGGTCATGAAACCCCCCTGTTTTACCCTGGTCATTCACACCTCTGAGTTTCAAAAAGTCTGTGAAAATGGGCGTGTAAAGCTCTGGAAAAGTGGGAGTGTAGAGGGGGAGAAGAGGGGAGAGGACAACCAATGAAACAGAGACATACAACACACTCATTATACAGAATAATGAATATTAATATATGAGCACGGAGAAAATGTCAACAAACTCCCAAGCACAAGGGAGAAATGTGAAAAAATATTTAATAGGGCTAATAATAGGCTACTTTGATTATATTTACGAGCACTGCAGTCTCAGAATCAGTCTTTTAGAATAATCGTGTCGTCGCGTTCAGATAGGCTACACCACTGTATCAGTGTCCCTGTTTATACATATAATTCATTTGAAGAAGACTTGATGAAATATGTGTGCATAACTACACCGTGCTGGTTAATGTTTGGTGCAGGAGAATGTGTGAAATAAAAACTTTAAACATGGATACTTTATTCTGTATGAGCTATGTGTCACGTGGGTAGTGTTATCGCGGAGCTCCGCGCTGAAACCGATCATATTTATATCGTAAAAACAATCGTATTTTTCATGTGTTCGTATTCAAACTCCAGTTCTGACCGCATCGCGAGCAAAATACAAACAACACATGTGCTGCTGTGTTGAGGGAAACAGACTGGCTAGAGCAGGCAGATGTGAATGAGATGCACTTTTGTGACATTTGAATTCTCCGCTGTAACGCGATCTCACGCGAACATATTTTCCATTTGTGCTGGTAGATTACAGCAAAACAATCCACATGCACACAAACCTCTGCTCTGGTCGCGTCGCAGGAAAACACATTGTGTTGTAGCACTGAGGAAACGAACACCAATGATATGTCTCTGAATGACAAAAGACTGAGGCGAGAAAAGTGACACTTCCTCATATCGTATGCATACTACAGTGCGGTGATTGGATTGAATGAGCTTTATGTCATGAATATATGTTGAGAATCGCTCAAAACGGTCTACATCAGCATGTTCGAAAGTACACGATGACGTCAGATTTTGTGACGTTGCTCCGACTCGGCTTTTCAAACAGGAAGACAGAAATTGCTCTGAAAAATGCAAAAATAACTATTTTTCACTTATGAATAACATTAATGAGTACCTTTAGTGTTTTCAATGATGTGCAGCCTATACATATCTGTTTAAATCTCAAAAAATGTGTTTTGGGGTTTCATGACCCTTTAACTTGATTAAAATACAAAAAAAAATACAAAATACAAAATAGTATTTTGTATTTCAAATACGTATTTTAAATACATGTATCTGAAATACTGCCCATCCCTGCATAGAGATCCAACGCAACTACCACGCTAAGGTCCTGAAAGGTAGGAAAGACATTAAAGTACTCCATGTGACTCCAGTGGCTTAAACTCAAAATAATATTATAGAAAGCATCTTCATGCAACAATGTCAGCTCTCACATGAACACAAAACACATGCGTATGAACACTTGCACATGTGCGTTGAGTTTGAGCACAACACGCATGCGTTGTGAAGCTCTTGTGAACGTGCATTGCCAGATCAGTATTTTTGTAAGTAAAGTGGTAAATTATGTTTTTTTTGTTTGTTTGTTTTACGCAAAGCACCTGCGTTGCTTCATAAAATTGAGGTTCAACCACTGGAGTCACATGGAGTACTTTAATAATGTCATTCCTACCTTTCTGGACCTTAAAAGTGGTAGTTACGTTGGATCTCTATGGAGGTACAGAAACCTCTCAGACTTCATCAAAAAGATCTTAATTTGTGTTCTGAAGATGAATGAAGGTCTTATGGATGTGGAACGACACAAAGGTCTGCCCTCAGATTGTTCTTTTTGAACTGTCCCAGACTTTCTGGCAGAGGCGGTGGGCTTGCGTCTGTTTTTAAAAGCAGCTTTTGTTGCCGACCTATAAAGACTGAATTGTTTTTAAGTTTTCAAGTTCTCTTGTTTGAACTGAACATGGATCAGCTAACTATCGCTGTGGTTTACCGCCCACCAAAACCAAATAAGGATTTTTTAAATGAGTTTGCAAACTTTTTAGGAGACATTGTCCTTCAGTATGATCGTCTGTTGATTGTGGGGGATTTTAATATTCATGTTTGTTGTGAGTCAAACTCCCTAGCCAAGGATTTTACTAATCTGATGGACTCTTTTGATTTTATTCAAATGATAAACAGTCCAACTCATAAACAGGGTCACACATTAGACCTTGTGTTCCTGCATGGTATCTCGATTCGTGACCTTGAAATCCTTGATTTGAGTTTTTCTGACCATATGCCTGTTATATTTACTTGTTCTCTTCCAAATGGAGTTTCAAAAACTATGAGGCTTTCGCAGCAGATTCGTACCTTTACTCCATCTTCTAGTGATGATTTCTCTGTACTATTCAAGGAGGCTTGTCAAAGTTATAGTCTTGATTCCCTTTCGAATTTGTCTAATGTTGATGATCATCTTATGTTGTTCAATTCCATCAGTAGTGACATCATAAACTCTGTGGCTCCACTAAGAGAAAAACAGAAAAATTCTAAAGCTGAACCCTGGGTAACTAGCACCACACTTGAACTTAGACGGGTTTGTCGTAGAGCTGAATGAAAGTGGAAAAAAGACAAATTACAAGTGTCTTATGAAATATTGCGTGAGTCACTTATTAGATATCAAAAATCAGTTAAAGGTGCCCTAGATTGTTTTTTTACAAGATGTAATATAAGTCCTAGGTGTCCCCTGAATGTGTCTGTGAAGTTTCAGCTCAAAATACCCCATAGATTTTTTTTTTATTAATTTTTTTAGCTGCCTATTTTGGGGCATCATTAACTATGCACTGATTTTTTTCAGCACGGCCCCTTTAAGAGATGCGTTCCCTCTGCCCCACGAGCTCTCGACTATATATACATCGCATAAACAAAGTTCACACAGCTAATATAACCCTCAAATGGATCTTTACAAGATGTTCGTCATGCATGCTGTATGCATACATCGGATCATGTGAGTAAAGTATTTATTTAGATGGTTACGTTTGATTCTGTGTGAGTTTGAGGCTATGCTCTGTGGCTAAAGCTAACATTACACACTGTTGGAGAGATTTATAAAGAATTTTATAAAGAAAGAAGTTATGTTTATGCATTATACAGACTGCACGTGTTTAAAAATGAAAATAGCAACGACTCTCGTCTCCGTGAATACAGTAAGAAACGATGGTAACTTTAACCACATTTAACAGTATATTAGCAACATGCTAATGAAACATTAGAAAGACAATTTACAAATATCACTAAAAATATCATATCATGGATCATGTCAGTTATTATTGCTCCATCTGCCATTTTTCACTGTTGTTCTTGCTTGCTTACCTTGTCTGTGCACAGATCCAGCCGTTAATACTGCCTTTCCTTGTCTAATGCGTCGAATGGGCTGGCATTATGCAAATATTGGGGTCATACATATTAATGATCCCGACTGTTACGTAACAGTCGGTGTTATGTTGAGATCCGAGTGTTTTCCGGAAGTCTTTTAAACAAATGAGATTTACATAAGAAGGAGGAAACAATGGGGTTTGAAACTTTTAAATGTATGTCTTTTCCATGTACTGAACTCTTGTTATTCAACTATGCTGAGGTAAATTCAAATTCTGATTCTAGGGCACCTTTAAAGCTGCAAAATCCCAGTACTTTTCTGATATTATAGCTAAAAACTCCCATAAACCTAAATTGCTCTTTACTATTTTAAATTCGGTTGTGAGCCCTGTGAGTACTGTCTGTTTGAATGCATCAGCTTCAGTTTGTGATAGCTTTCTAAAGTTTTTCACAGATAAAATTATTGATATAAGACAGAACATTGTATTTTCTAACTATGATCCATCTGTTCTCTCTCGCTGTGTTTCACCCTTTAAGGAATTTCAGACAGTCTCTTTTAATTCACTTAAAGATATTATTAAGCAGCTTAATCCTACCACATGTCTACATGACATTCTTCCGACCCATTTTTTGCTCCAGGTCTTTGATGTTGTTGGGCCTAGTATTTTAGCTATAATAAGTCTCTTTTAACAGGTGTTGTTCCTACATACCTAAAACATGCAACTGTTAAACCCTTGCTTAAAAAACCTAGCCTTGACCCTACCATTCTGTCAAATTATAGACCAATTTCCAACTTATCTTTTATTTCTAAAATTTTAGAGAAAGTGGTTCTGGAACAACTGCAGAGTCATTTGGATTTAAATAGTGTGTTTGAAGAATTCCAATCTGGGTTTAGGAAACATCACAGTACTGAGTCAGCTTTACTAAAAGTCTTTAATGATATTTTGTTGTCTGTTGAGTCAGGGGATTCTGTGATACTCTTACTTTTAGATCTAAGTGCTGCCTTCGACACTGTGGACCTCAAAATTTTGATCTCACGACTCGAACAATGTGTGGGTATTGAAGGTTGCACTCTAAATTGGTTTAAGTCCTATTTTAATGGCAGAACGTTTTCTGTTTGTCTTGATGGGTTCTCTTCTTCTTTATCGTTTTTGAATTATGGAGTCCCTCAGGGCCCCTGCTTTGTTCTCTTTATATATGCTACCTCTGGGGACTGTTCTTTCTAAACATGGGGTGTCATTTCATTTTTATGCTGATGACACCCAAATTTATCTGCCCTTAAAGAAAAATGACAAAAAAACTTTAAGCTCTTTATCAGCATGCTTGTCTGATATTAAGTCTTAATTTTTTGCATTTAAATGAGAGCAAAACTGAGGTTATCGTTTTCGGGCCTACAGATGTGTTAACAAGTTCTGATGGCGACCTGGGAGATTTGGCCCCTTATGTAAAACACTCTGTGAAAAACCTGGGTGTTATTTTTGATTCTGCTCTTAAATTTGATAAGCAGATTAATGCTGTAATCAAATCTAGCTTTTTCCAATTAAGACTATTATCTAAAGCTAAGAGTTTTTTAACATTTGCAGAGTTTGAGAGAGTGATCCATTCGTTTATTTCATCGAGACTTGACTATTGTAATTCTCTTTATATTGGAATGAGCCAATCCAATATTAGTCGTCTTCAGATGGTCCAAAATGCAGGCTGCTGACTGGAACACGGAAATTTAATCATATTTCCCCAATATTACGAGCATTGCACTGGCTGCCGGTTTGTTATAGAATTGATTTTAAAATTTTGCTTTTTGTTTTTAAAGTCCTAAATGGATCAGCTCCAAAATATCTCTCTGAACTGTTGAAAATAAATAACTCTGCTAGATCACTAAGGTCATCTAATCAAAGATTGCTAATGGTTCCGAGATCTAGACTCAAGACGAAGGGTGACCATGCTTTTTCTACTATTGGTCCAAAATTGTGGAATAGTCTTCCTCTATCTTTAAGACTAGTATCCACAGAGTCTGAATTTAAATCTAAGCTGAAAACCTACCTTTTCTCACAGGCTTATGACTGTATTTGATTTTTAACATTGATTTTTAAAGATTTCAAATGAGTATTTCTGATGAAAACTCCCTTTACTATTGCATTATTATATTTATTTATTTATTTTCTTGTACAGCACAATGGCCAACTGCTGTCGTATTTATTGTACTATATAAATAAAAGTTTGATTTGATTTGAATTACTGTATTGCTTGCTTAAAATGAACCCACAGTATGTTGGAAATTAACATTTATTAATTTGTTTAATAAATGAACATTTATTAATAAGTTTAATGAATAATAATTAAATAAACATTAAATTGCTTATTACATTTATTATGTTCACCTTTTGATTATTATTGTTGCCTCTAGTAATTATGTGTCTGATTGTTAATTTCCAACATTTCTGGTCCATTTTAAGCCGGCCGTATATATATATCTTTTCTTTAAAAGAAAACTGGGAAAAAACACGTGTGTGTGTGTAGATCAAGTGGTGGTTAATTGTTGTCTCACTAATTGCGTCATCAGATTCTACACTTCTATTGGTTTTTAATTTGTGTTCTCGTAGGAGAAGCCACACTGCAGGACTGTGCCTCAATACTTAAAATTAGCTCTGTATTAATAGAGCACAGATCTTTTGTTTGACTAATGGGTGTATATACAGAGATTTACAATGACAAATAGAAATAGATATCATTCATTTTTAATGAGAGTTGGTCATTAGAGACATCAACCTTTGGCATTGCATTGTTGGCATGTTCAGTGATGCAACACAGTTAAGAACTTTATGCAAATAAGTAGTGATAAAATGCAGTGACTACCAATAGAAGTAAAGGCACAGGAGCACACATGGCCAGTACTAACTACACATTTTACAAGCTTAGATATTTGTCAATGACGCTGAGCAGGATGTGCACCAAATCCTCCGCCATCTCCTCAGTCATCTCTCCTTACTTTCGTCACGTAGTAAGTGAAATCTGACTCAGCTCATGCTGTATAGAGTGGAGAAGACACTTTCAGTTTATAATTGTAGCATCTGGGTTTTTATTTCTATAAAAAAGCAAAATGACAGTCGGGGGCGATGCCGTGGTGGGCAAGTAATGTAATCAGTGTACGGCTGAATACCATGTAAGCTTACCCTAATTATTTTTGTTTTTACTTAGAAGATCAATTTGAAGTTGATTAACACTTCATTTATAAGTTAAAACATTCAGAAAGTGGGTAGACTGTTTAACAGATGTTTTCCTTTCATAAGGCTCTGGATGATTGAAACACGGTCATCTCATGGAATTTTAGAAGGCAAACAAGCCTTTAGAAATTTCAACCTTTACAGACCCTAAAAAAAGTCTATAATGCTTAACAGTACAAAATGTACCATGCTGAGAGATGCATTTAAAATATGTAGAATGTTTATATTTTTTAATTTATGTTTTATATATCTGTCCACAGACCAGCTGCAGGACCTTCGTGCCCCAGGGGTCCCAAGACTGACAGCTTGATCCATAATTCATAGAGGTCCAAGCTTTAAAGCCTTTACTATGTATTTGCCCTCATGAATGTTTAGTTCTTGCACAGTATCCACAATTTAACTGTAGTTTCATTCAAAGTACCCAAGGCTTATATAAACATAAATATTGAGAGTATATACTTTTCACACAGAGTGAAACTGTAAATGTCCAAAAACAACTTAAAGCATTACATTAGTATTGTTGAGTACAATTTATATTGTCTTAAATTACTTGAAAAAAAATTGTCTGGGTTGATCTTGGACTTTAATTAACAGTTTCTGGTTACGTTAAAGCTTAGTGAAGTAGAGTGTAGGGGATAAACAATATTATTTACTCAGTATAAAACAATAGAAGTCTCCTCTATGTTGTTTGTGTGTCTTTATATAAGTGTCTGGATCATCTCAGCGCTAGCCTGTGACATGTTCCCAGTCACAATTAGATGTGTTTGCGGTTCACTCTCTACAGTTCGCTCTCTGATCCTTGTTTGCAGTTGAAAATCATGATTGTAAAAAATAATGTGGTGTCAAATCTAGGCTATGCCTAAAACGTTACCGCACCACCTGATGATACACAAAAATGTAATATAAAATTATTCTATAAATGCCTCACAGGTCAATTCTCTTGCAAACCTTTAATTTTTACATTTTTGTCTCATGAAAATTGATTTCCTTCATACTTAACAAAATACTTTATTGCAAGATGAACATTTCTCCACAGAACTCAGTTCACAAACATGCAAAATACCCTTTTGCATTCTCAAAATATGATTTTGCAATCATAACTGAGGCACAAATATACCTCCATAATAACCTGCCATTGAGATGAATGAGAATGCTTAATGGACAGCTCTCTCCAGGTGTTATAGATCTCCTCGGGTTAAATAGTGGCCATGTGCGCCTCAAGATAATCAGAGGATCCTCAGGCAGTAAGTTATCTGATGACTGAAACATAAATTGCTGATTTATGTTTAAAGGTGACAGTGGGAACACAAAATTCATCTAACGGATTTAAATTGGTTTTTCAATAGAGTAATAGTCATTTATGTCTTTTACCTCTACTGTTAAAAAGTCTGCAGACATAGATAAACAAGATGACATTTCACTATCTAGAGACTTCTGAAACACATAGTTGGATATCACAACACCATCAACAAGAAGAACTGTTGGATTATCTCACCTTTCTGTCATAAGAGACACTGTGACCAGTCATTACCGGTGTCATTCAGCACTTGATGATGTGTACCTGTTAGCAGTATCAGTGATGTACTACGGATCTGTTGTTACCATGGTCACCACAATGAAAGTGTCTTGCCAGTTATATTTTGTGCTGGTGTAATATCTTATAGACTCAGAGGCAATCTCATTTTTTCCCCACTGTGTACCAAACCTTATATACACTGAGAATACTTCTGGGTAGTTTTCTCCAATTCAGATACTGCAGCAGGGGCGGATCTAGAAAATTATTTATAGGGTGGCAAAGGGGTGGCATGAGGTCTATGAGGGGTGGCAACACCAAAGCAAGCGCCCATGGATTTTTGGAGATTTATGCCCTGACATACACAATTGTGTTCACAAACATTGCATTACCATAAAGTAGTCCTATATACCATTTAAAATTAAAAATAAATAACAAGATTTCAATATTCATCAGAGCACCAATTAAAGGCACTATATGAAAAACATCAACAGATTCAAAATGAGTCTGAGCTTGTTTTAGTGCAAGTTAAAGAACAACAAAAACTTGTTTTTTGCAAACAATTTTTTAGTTTCTGTTATTAACAGAGGTGGGAATGTCTGTGTGTGTTCACCCAGAGCAACCTATCAACCACATACTCTAGCAACACCCCAGAAACTGCATAGCAAGAGCCTAGCAACCACCCCGAATCTCCTAGCAACCACCTAGCAACACTTTAGCAATCACCTAGAACATCTATATTCTGGCCTAACTGATCAAACTATTTATGTTTTTTTAAACAAGACTTTAAGTTGGCTTTATGACAAGCCAGCATAAGTTTGTCTTTCAGTCTTTTCAGTCTAGTTGAAATGAAACAATTCAACATTTTCTCACAACTATAAACACAATCTCAATACTATGCGCTTGTACAAACCTCAAACTTCCAGGTCAAAATAAAATGTTCTAGTCAAAAACTTATTCTTGTCTGACAAAATCAAACTTTGGCCTCACATAACACACAAAACGTTACAAACACACACTACTGCACTGCCCAGTGAACACTAGTGAGATCAATTCATATAACACTGTAACAAAAATACCGCTTACTGGGATTCAGGAATTATTTTGCAGCTCACTGTCTACTACACTATACAAAAATAAATTTACAGATACAGTAAAATACAGCAATGATTTTTCTTCTTTCTTTTTTTTAATTTTACTATTATAAATTGATCTTGCAGTAGATTGCAGTAGTATGCACCACAATACAGTATATTGTCAATTGCAGTAAAACTAAATTCAGCATCCTCTGCACATTTGGCCAAATTTTATTACAGTATATACAGTATTATAGCAGTGTATTTGTCTTCTGACTCAAGACAAGGCCTATATCCCTAGGCAGTCATTTCTCAGTTCTGCAAAAATACAGTCCAAATGGCTACAGAGAAAGTTGACAATCACAAGTTTGAGGGTGTACAACTTGCTACAGTTTACTGTACATAGTGAAATTTCCCTCATCTAAAGTACTGGTGTGTAAGTTTAAAACCCCTGTAAATTTTTCATCCAGCTTTCATTTAGATTTTGACTGGTCTGTCATCAGTTTTGCTACCTAATGTTGTCATTGTTAAACGTTTTGAGAAATGTGTCTGTTTTGAGAACTGAACGAATGGTTTGGGAAACTGGGCCAACTGAATCACTTATAATGTGTTAGAAAATGTGTGTTAGAAAACACACGTGTTAGAAAAGATAAAATACATTTAGATTCTTACCTAACCTAAGTAGTTTCTGTGATCGGGATCTTCTAATTGATTTCATGTTACCGTTTCGTCGGATGGCAAAAAGACCATGATGAAAGTGGAGCGGGCGGTCGGTGAATCAGCTCGCAAAAAATAACGAAAATTCAAGGACTTCTGAGTTATCCGAGAAGCAGTAATTTTCCGATTCACGAAGAAATAGGTGTTTTTGTGTTTTTGACTCTCAAAGAACCGGTTCATAAGAGTCATTTGTTAATGAAGCTGACTACATTGGGCGCCCTGCATGCGCTTGCAACCGTCATGCAGCTTATTGAAAGACGTGTTTTCTTGCCATTATTTTGCAATACGCTGTCTTTTTTATGTCATCACATTGAAGCGCCGCTGCTGAAAAGCAGTAGTATTTGAAACACTGCTAACATTTCTATTTTATTCTCTGATAATTTTGGGGTGGCAGATGGGGTGGCAAAGCTTTTTCTTAGGGGGGCAGTTGCCACCCTGTGCCACCCCGGTAGATCCGCCCCTGTACTGCAGATATATCTGTTAAAGTCAGGGCATGGAGAATGTGAGTTGCCCAGGTATAGTTTGGACATTAGATTTACTGCATGAAGTTATACTGTTTGCATGGTGCGGTTTGTGTTTTAAAATCATAATTTGATGCCGTACATTTTGGAGAAGAGACATTTTACCTGAACTAAATGAACAACGTCTTTTTTGTGGAATAACATCTGTTTTGCTTCATCATTTTGGTTATAGTCCATCTTTTCACCTCAGTCAGCCAAGTATGTTAAAGATTAAGTACTGTTTTATAATGGCTGGGTAAAATATCGATTTTCTCGATTTTTATCGATTCTCATTTTTACGAACCTATATCAATTCTTAAATCCCAATAATCAATTAGTCTATCTGTTTTCAGTTGCTGAATGAACGGAACATTGTAGTCTGCCTCCCATCCAATAAATCGCAATAGACCCTTTTCACATTTCCGGGTTTCTCAAAAACAGTCATAGTTGAGTAAAATTCCAGAGTGGTTAATGAGAGAATACATTAAATATATATTTTTGTGTTTCCATTTGCTCAAATAGCAAAAGAAAAACTCAACAACAGTGTTTTCACAACTTTCAAAAAGAGGAAAAAAAATAGAAAGAGATTGATAAGGGCAGTCAGAAGAGAGAAAGATGTCAACTTTACCGTCACTCCCATAGCCACTGTGTTAACTAGTTTTTTTTGTAATTTGATGCAAAGGTAAAATAATACTAAGTATAGTGTTATAAATGTTGGTACATTTAAAAAAAAAAAAAAATGAAAATATAAAAAACGTTGCAAGATTTACGATGCTGATGACTGTTAAAATGGTCATCACGGTCTGTGAAAAGGGTCTGTAAGCTTTGTCTATAAACAGTGTTTAAACCGCTGAAAGACGTCAATAAAACAGCTTACAATGTCACGTAACATCACATTTACCTCAGGAAATCCATATTCAGTGACCATGAACTGTTAGTCTGTCAGCTAGAAAAATGAACTATAGAGGGGCATTTTGAGATATATATATATATATATATATATATATATATATATATATATATATATATATATATATATATAAAATGGATGTGGTAAAAGTGGTTGACATGCATTAATGGTCAAACATGCATTAAATATGAAGAACATTAAACATTATAATGTTTATTGTTCTATATAATATTTAATGCATGTTTGACCATTAATGCATGTCAACCACTTTTACCACATCCATTTTATCACACTGAGGACACCTGAGAGACTCAAACACAACTATTAAAAAAAGGTTCAAACATTCACTGATGCTCCAGAAGGAAACACGATGCATTAAGGGTTGGGGGGTGAAAACTTTTGAATTTGAATATCAAGGTAAATTGTACTTATTTTTTCTTCCGGGAAACATGCAAGTATCTTCTGTTGCTTCCGGAGGGCAGTACTAAAAGAAAAGCCATGATATTTCAATAAAATAAGAAAAATGTGGACATCTTCATCCTGTTCAAAAGTTTTCACCCCCCAAATCTTAATGCATCGTGTTTCCTTCTGGAGCATCAGTGAATGTTTGAACCTTTTTTAATGGTTGTGTTTCAGTCCCTCAGTTGTCATCAGCATGATAAAATGGATCTGAAAATCATATAGGGTTCAAATATGCAAAAAAAAATGCTTAAAAACTGAAGAATCTGCAGGACCTGGAGGATTTTTCTGAAGAACAGAGCTCAGTTTAACTGCTCAGAACAATCAAGGGACTCATGAACAACCATCACCAAACAAAAAAACAGTGTTAAGAATCAATGGTTCACATACTTTTGAATGGGGCCATTTGAATAAATTCAGCTTTTTTTTTTCTTGTGGATTATATGTAAACATATTTTATGTAAAATATCTTACTCAGGACAGTACTAAACAAAAAATAACATGCATTTTGTATGATCTCTCTTATTTTGTTAAAATTTTTCACATATTCTCACAGACAATCTACTTTTTCTTACAACTGTAGTTTACAGTATTAGTTGAAGATTTTTTTTCCTTGAGAAAATTTGCTATGTACTGTACCTGATATAGGCTATATTCAAAATAATCAAGACTGAATCGAATTGAGTCTGAATTGAATCGAATCGCAAGCTTGTGAATCAAATCAAATCAAATCGTGAAATTTGTCAATACCCAGCCTGCTCATTGACGGAATATTCTGTGCTTTTAAAAAAAAGTTTTGAATGAAGACATTCAGAAGGAACCTATTGTTTAACAATCAAACATATCAATGACTGTATGCTTTCACTTGTCCATATAACAGTGTTACTAGAGACTTTGAGGAAGGCTCAAATGTCGTTTTTGAAGACAGCTGAGAATGGTATTGACGTGCTGATAGGAAATATCGAGCCAGGGGACAAATGTGCTGGCTGCTGATGCATTAATTGGGAAGCTGGCTGTGGTGCTCAAAACTCCTGCTGGGATCTCTCCCTCTCCTCAGACTTATTCAAAACACAGACAAGCACCCGTGGTTGCTGTGCACACATTGTGCGGAAACTGACGTGTGGAATCTGGCGGCTTTGCCACATTGTTTGGCCACAGTGTTGTCTGGGCAGGCTGACAGAAAGCAAGACAGATGAGTGTTTTCATTTCTTTTCTCTTTTTCACATCTGAGTTGACAGGGAGCAGTTTCAAAATACTAGTCCCTTTTTGAGAAATGGCGACCTGACAAGGGTGATGAAAAGGAGTGGTGATGAGGAGTGTGGATCTGTCAGTCTACCCCAGATCTAACACCACATGCAGGTAAATGTCACCCTTTCTCATTGCCATTGAGTTGGTTTCCTTTTAGAGAAACATTAAAGCTGGTCTCTGACCAGTAAAGAAAAGGACAACCACAGCAAGGAGCCTTTAGTGTGACATATAGAACTCAACTGGTTAAACCTCCTGACTGATCCAGGGGGGGAAAAAACAGCAAACGAAAAAAGAACATATCTATCGTTGTAGTTTGTGTTGAGAGGTTCTCTTAACTGTCCTTTACTCTGACAGATGGGTGCTTTTAGCCTGCTTTATTCAGTAAACTGCTGACTGAGACAGAAGAATAAGCATATACAACTGAATTGACGGGCTCTTGGGCTCCACGCAGGGGTCTGCATCTGCCAAATGCTTTGCAGGAATGTAATGACTTCAGTGAGTGAGTACCTTTGTGCAAAGACAAAATATATGGTGAGACTTATGTGTTAGAAGGAAATGCAAGTTGATGCACTGACAAGCCTGGTTTTGAATCTGAAAAGCAGCATATACGTTTAATATGATGCTGAATTTCTCACATAGCAAGTTATACGCTCAAGAAGGAATGCCACAAAAAAGTGGTATTATTGAATAAAATAATTGTACTTCAACAGTAGCCTAACAATTAAATAGTGATATTCGAAGTTGCAAGTTGTCAAAAATAATAACAACTGTGAAGATATAAAGTTGCAATTGTGAGAAATAATGTAACAAAGGGATTCACACTGCACTTAACCCTGGGTTATCTTCGTTCGAAGCGCTGCTTGTACCCCTGCAGTTGCGGTGCCAAACTTGTACAGTGTGAAACGATTCAACGTTACAGCTAGATGCTTAGCAACAGACAACCAATAGCGTGCCTCATGTTCTACTTTGGACAGTCACTTTGGAAACACCTGGTTACACCTTGCATTGTACACCGATCAGGCATAACATTATGACCACCTTCCTAATATTGTATTGGTCCCCCTTTTGCTGCCAAAACAGCCCTGACCCATCCAGCCATGGACTCCACTAGACCCCTGAAGGTGTGCTGTGGTATCTGGCATCTAGATGTTAGCAGCATATCCTTTAATGTCCTGTAAGTTGCGATGTGGGGCCTCCATGGATCGGACTTGTTTAATCAGCACATCCCACAGATGCTTGATTGGATTGAGATCTGGGGAATTTGGAGGCCAAGTCAACACCTTAAACTCGTTGTTGTGCTCCTCAAACCATTCCTGAACCATTTTTGCTTTGTGGCAAGGCGCATTATCCTGCTGAAAGAGGCCACAGCCACCTGGGAATACCGTTTCCATGAAAGGGTGTACATGGTTTGCAACAATGCTTAGGTACTGTAGGTGGTACGTGTCAAAGTAACATCCACATAGATAGCAGGACCCAAGGTTTCCCAGCAGAACATTGCCTAAAGCATCACACTGCCTCTGCCAGCTAGCCTTCTTCCCATAGTGCATCCTGGTGTCATGTGTTCCCAGGTACGCAACGCACACGCACCAAAAGAAAATGTAATTCATCAGACCAGGCCACCATCTTCCATTGCTCCATGGTCCAGTTATGATGCTCACGTGCCCACTGTTGGCGCTTTTGGTGGTGGACAGGGGTCAGAATGAGCACCCTGCACTATGAAAAAAATGTACGGTAAAAAACCGGCAGCTGTGGTTGCCAGAACTTTACCGTAAAAAATACGGTAGCAATGTAAAAAAAAAAATCGGTTAAATTTACGGTTAAATTTACGGTAAAATAACATATTTCATTAACTGATATTAATGTTAATTTACCAACCTAATGAAGTACTAATATCTGTTTTGCACCTTTATAATACACTGACAGTCACCAAACACAGTGGTGATAAGAGTCACATGATGAATCAAAGTTCATCACAAGCAGCTTTTCCACAAGCTGAGAAGGACAGCACTAACATATAGAAGGTGCACACAGTGTCATTCACACACACACTAAACACCATCATGGTAACATGACATTTTAAAAATGCAATAAACATTAATTTAACAACATTAGGTGTAACATAAAACCCTAATGTACATAACTGATTAGAAAAAAATAAGAAAAACTAAGAAGAAACAGAGTTATTTCACGCAGGGAATTGTGGGAATGTCAATTTATGGTTTTTCACTGTAAATTTTACAATGACTTGTTATTTTCACTTCCAAAAACTGAATTTAACGGTATTTTACCGTAAAATTACATTAAATGTACCGTTAGATCTATTACAGTTATTCACCGTATATAGTACGGGAACTTTCTGTAAACCAATTAACAGTTTTTCACTGCAGCATTTTTACAGTCTTTTACTGTTAAAATCACGGTCATTTTTTTACAGTGTGACTGGTCTACGGCTATGCAGCCCCATACGCAACAAACTGCAATGCACTGTGTATTCTGACACCTTTCTATCAGAACCAGCATTAAAGGTGCCCTAGATTGTTTTTTTACAAGATGTAATATAAGTCCTAGGTGTCCCCTGAATGTGTCTGTGAAGTTTCAGCTCAAAATACCCCATAGATTTTTTTTTTATTAATTTTTTTAGCTGCCTATTTTGGGGCATCATTAACTATGCACTGATTTTTTCAGCGCGCCGCCCCTTTAAGAGATGCGCTCTCTCTGCCCCACGAGCTCTCGACTATATATACATCGCATAAACAAAGTTCACACAGCTAATATAACCCTCAAATGGATCTTTACAAGATGTGCGTCATGCATGCTGTATGCATGCTTCGAATTATGTGAGTAAAGTATTTATTTAGATGGTTACGTTTGATTCTGTGTGAGTTTGAGGCTGTGCTCTGTGGCTAAAGCTAACATTACACACTGTTGGAGAGATTTATAAAGAATGAAGTTGTGTTTATGAATTATACAGACTGCACGTGTTTAAAAATGAAAATAGCAACGATTCTCGTCTCCGTGAATACAGTAAGAAATGATGGTAACTTTAACCTCATTTAACAGTATATTAGCAACATGCTAATGAAACATTTAGAAAGACAATTTACAAATATCACTAAAAATATCATGATATCATGGATCATGTCAGTTATTATTGCTCCATCTGCCATTTTTCGCTGTTGTTCTTGCTTGCTTACCTTGTCTGTGCACAGATCCAGCCGTTAATACTGCCTTTCCTTGTGTAATGCATCGAATGGGCTGGCATTATGCAAATATTGGGGTCATACATATTAATGATCCCGACTGTTACGTAACAGTCGGTGTTATGTTGAGATCCGAGTGTTTTCCGGAAGTCTTTCAAACAAATGAGATTTACATAAGAAAGAGGAAGCAATGGGGTTTGAAACTCAATGTATGTCTTTTCCATGTACTGAACTCTTGTTATTCAACTGTGCCAAGATAAATTCAGTTTTTCATTCGAGGGCACCTTTAACTTCTTGAGCAGTTTGAGCTATAGTAGCTCGTCTGTTGGATCGGACCACAAGGGCCAGCCTAAGTTTCCCATGTGCATCAGTGAGCTTTGGCCACCCATGACCTGGTCGCCGGTTCACCACTGTGCCTTCCTTGGACCACTTTTGATAGATACTGAACACTGGAGACTGGGAACACCCCACAAGAACTGCAGTTTTGGAGATGCTCTGACCAGGTCGTCTAGCCATCACAATTTGGCCCTTATCAAACTCTCTCAAATCTTTACGCTTTTCCTGCTTCTAACACATAAACTTTGAGGACAAAATGTTCACTTGCTGCCTAATATATCCCACCCACTAACAGGTGCCATAATGAAGACATAATCAGTGTTATTCACTTGTGGTCAGTGGTCATAATGTTATGCCTGATCGGTGTATATAAACAGTAAATTCAGTGTTAGAGAGGAAAAATGTCAAATGCTGAGAGAAAATGTGACAATTTGATTGAAGAAGAGACTGTTTCATTCTTACTGTACCTTTATAGTTTGAAATGCCCATTCAGTATAAACTCGATAGTACAGTTGACAATACAAGGATGCACAAAGCTTTTATCAATGCCAATGACGCCGCAAATTTGCACATAAGAACATTAACACAGGGTTTATGAATGTACAGTGTGAAACGTCATCTTACATATATTTAGGATTAATTGTTAACACCCGAATAAATTATGAGCAGTGTGAAATGTGAAGCAAAATAACCCAGGATTACATTTACCCGGGGTTTAGATTTAAAGTGTGAAAAGACTTCAAATGTCAAAAATAGTAGCAGTTGAGAGATACGAAGTAGAAGTCATGAGAAAAACATAATTTTGGGCTACAAAGGCTCTATTATGAGGATTACGCTTATATTTAGATGGTCCACTTTTGACAGTCTACTAACTATAAGTAACTGCAACTATGTCAACTAACTCTCATTAAAGAATTAGCAGACTGTAGTAGATGTTAGGTTATGGTTAGTAGAATAAGTTGAAAAGTTATAGTCAGTAGAATGTCTGTTGTGGGACCATCAAAAAAAAAAGTGTTAGCAGATATTAAGCAGACAGTCTACTAATAATGATTGTTAGTTGACATGAAATTGCAAAGTTATTTATAGTTAGTAGAATGTCTAAAGTGGACCAATACATTTGCAATGGTGAGATATAAATTTGCAATTGTTTTTTTGCAATTGCAGACAATTTTTTTTTATTATTATTATTTTATCTTTCTATTTTGTCAATGGTTCATAATTCTTAGGAATTATTTACTATATCATATCGTGGGCTATGAGTTTTAAAAGGAACATCACAAAAGCATGCTTCAAAAAATAATATTATTGAATAAAATAATTTTACATAAAAATTGTGAGAAATAGTCATATTGTGATATATACATTTGCAGTTGTGCAATATGAAGTTGCAATTATGAGAAAAATGCAATTGAGAGAAAAAATGTAGTTATGAGAAATAATGTTGCAATTATCAAAAATAGTCAGGATTGTGAGATATGAAGTTGCAATTTATGAAATATAAAGCTGCAGTTGTCAGGGGAAAAATCTTGTTTTTTCTTTTCTGGCTCATAATTCTTAGGAATTATTGACTTTTGTGGAATAAGCTCAAGAAGGAACATCAGAAAAGCATATCCCGCTCAAACAATGGCATTATTGAATGAAATAATTTTGCATAACAGCAGGCAAATTCTAAAATCAAACACCTAAAGGGTATTAAAAGCACCACAAACAAATCCAATAATGTATCGACTGCCCTTTCTGCACATTGATTGTTCATTAGAAGTCACAAAGCTATCATAATTTATATGATGCCAACACATTAGTTGTGTATACTATTGCATAACCCTTCGGACTTCATATCCTTAAAGGTTACAACAATTAGACTCTGTAGGATAGCTTTGCTTTTCCAGGAAAAGCCTTTCAGGAACAAAATGCTTTTAACATATTGTTTTCGAGTCCTAGGAGACAAGAAGAAAGAAAGCGAAAGAATTGAAATTAGACAAAGACAAATAGTCGTGTCCATGTGGTAGACTTTGGATTTGCCAACAATATCTGAGAAAGATGAGAGTGTCAAGGCTCTCTCCGGTAAACTCACAATGCCCTGGATGCAAAACAAAGCAAAAGAAAACAATAATAGACCAGTGTCTTTTGAAATGTGCATTGCCACTTCAATTTGGCTGCAGCTGGGTCACATCTCTCGTCCTTATTATATGTGTGACTCTATTAGAACTGATGCCCTGGAATCACAGGCTTTGCTCTCCAGAAAAAGTTAAAGAGAGGAGAGAGAGTACATTGTATGTTTCTTTGTACAAAACCAGTTCTTTAAAACATCTTTTATGTTCAGCAAACGAAAGAAAGTCATTTCAGGGTTGGAATTACTCCTTTAACAAATATCTAGTTAAATGTTATGCTAATATTCAGTAGAGATAAAATATTTCCTAATTCCATCCAGTGGCTGGAAAATGAATTAAAGTGTTAGTTCACCCAAAAATGACATTTCTGTAATTAAGTACTCCCCCTCATCCAGACCTTCGTTCATCTTCGGAACACTAAATAAGTTATTTTTGATGAAATCCGAGGGTTTCTGAACCACACATAGGCAGCAATGTCATTGCCCCTTTTGAGGTCCAGAAAAGTATTAAAGACATTGTTAAAATAGTCCATGTGACTTCAATGGTTCAACCTTAATGTTATGAAGTGACAAGAAGACTTTTTGTGCACAAAAACAAAACAAAAATAACGACTTTATTCAACAGGTGCAATAACGTTCCTGCCTATGTGTGGTTTAGAAACCCTCGGATTTCATAAAAAAAAATAAAAAAAATCTTAATTTGTGTTCTGAAGATGAACGAAGGTCTTACTGGTCTTGAACGACATGAGGGTGAGTAATTATAGGATTTAAAGGATTAGCTCACTTTAAAATGAAAATTACCCCAATATTTGCTCATCATCAAACCTTCCTAGGTGTATATGACTTTCTTCTTTCTGATGAATACAGTCGGAGTTATATTAATAAATATCATGATGCATCCAAGCTGAAGAAAGTGCATCAATCCATCATAAATGTACTTCACATGGCTCCGGGGGTTAATAAAGGCCTTCTGAAGCGAAGTGATGTGTTTATTTAAGAAAAATATCCATATTTAACAAGTTATAAAGTAAAATATCTAGCTTCCGCTAGGCTTCCTTCTGTATTCAACTTACAAACTTGACGTAAGGTGATTATGAAAGGTGTAGGACGTAGTGTAAGCGTTTTGAACTACGAGAGGCGTTATTTTCTTCATAAGTTGAATACAGAAGAAGGTCTGACAGAAGCTAAATATTTTACTTTATACTTGTTAAATATGGATTTTTTTTAAAAAAAATTTTTACACAAACGCATCGTTTCGCTTCAGAAGGCCTATATTAAACTCAAGAGCCGTGTGGAGTACGTTTATGCTGGATGGATGCACTTTCTTCAGCTTCATAGTCATTGGCCCTGTTCACTGCCATTATAAAGCTTGGCGCCCTCAGGATATTTATTAATATAACTTTGACTGTGTTCATCAGAAAGAAGAAAGTCATATACACCTAGGATGGTTTGAGGGTGAGTAAATCCTGGGGTTATTTTCATTTTAAAGAAATCCTTTAACTAATCCTTTAAATAAATAAAGTGGCAATGATTGTTTTAAATATATTTTTTAGAACCTGTAGCCTACTTTATCATTTTTTAATATACTTTTTTTAAATTTATATATTTTTTGCTTCAGATTTTGTAATAAATCAGGCAGCTTCATCTCTTGTAAAGAGATACAGTATGACTGCTTTATATGATGAACAGATTTAATTTAGGCTTTTATTTACATCTAACACGCATAGAGAGCACATCTCATGTGGCAAACACAGAAGCTCAAATGTGCGTGTGTGACACCTCTTCTAGATTTATGTGTGTTTATATGTGAATAAAAGAATTCTAAAATAAATCTTAGAAGATCCAAAAAGATCATAAAGGCATCGTAAAAAGTATCTATATTCCAAGTTTTGGTTACCTGACCTTGCAACGGTGGGACAAAAAACCTGTCTGTTAATGAAAAATATCTTAATTTGTGCTTCAAAGATTAACCAAAGTCTTATGGGTTTGGAACAACACGAGGCTGAGTATCCCCTTAACACCTGTAAATAGCAACTAAGTGTACAACATTTATCATTTTCATAGATGGCATAAAAAAAACTATAAAGTTGCAGCTGCATGCTTTCAGTGCTTGAGTGTCCCCTAATCTTTAACAGCAGGTCTAACTCTCTGGCTTTATGGGAGTTCATGCCAAGGTCATGGGAGGCCTGAAGGATGCATGTAATATGCACATCACTTTAATTTTAAATTTAACAGATGATGACAAGGGCAGCTGTAAATATATCAAATCATGTTTTAAGAGCAGACTCGTTGGAGAGGTGAGAGAGTAGAGCTGGCATGTTCAATGCGACACAACTTCTTTATCTGCTCTTCAAATGATTGGAGTGGAGGGTAGCCCATTACGTTGGCGGTGCTCTGAGTTGAGGTTGATGCTAATCATAGCAGCTGTGATCTTTTCGCTCAGTCCAGGACCATAAGGCTGTGAATGTGATACAATCTTCCCTTACCTCACCTTTTCTCTTTTAATGTTCGGAGAGCATATATAACAGCAAAGGTCTGTTAACCTAGAGCTGATTGCAGTAACAGATATGACTGCTGATAAGAGCTTATGGGGCTGGTTGTGGAAACTGCACTGCACCAGGCACTTGGAAGTATCTTGTGGGAAGTGGGCACGCTTCCCACTGTGAGGCTGATTATGCCAGCCAAGCCCTTCACAATAAACAGATGGCTATGGCAATCATGGTCACTTTATTTATTTATTTTGCCTTCCAGCAACTGGTTAGACTTGGAAAATATTGTATCCTTATTATATGTTAGCATAACATCCAACTAAATATTTGTTAAAGTGCAACTTCACCAATTTCCCACTCGCTATATATTGTTACAATTATGGTAATATATGTAAATTAACTTTGTTTACCCTTTCTCCATGCTACCCATTGATTCCCATTTATTTGTCAGCAAAACTCCATCGGATGACGCAAAAGTGTCAAGCACAGAGGTTTTTAAGCTTTTCATCACCGTCTTCACTCCATGTTAATTCAATTTTACACTTTGAATTCTTGCACCTAGGAACAATTCAAGTCAATACCATTGTGACTAAATGTTTGCTAAGAAGTGTTTCCTACTCAAGCAAGGCAGTATTTGTCTTTTGCGAAAGAAAGAAAGAAAGAAAGAAAGAAAGAAAGAAAGAAAGAAAGAAAGAAAATGATGATCAAGACTTCATCTCTAAAAAGCAGCATAAAAGAAATTCATGCAGGCTCATTTTAAAGGTGCCCTAGATTCAAAAATTGAATTTTCCTCGGCATAGTTAAATAACAAGAGTTCAGGAAAAGACATATAGTGAGTCTCAAACCCCATTGTTTCCTCCTACTTATATAAATCTCATTTGTTTAAACGACCTCCGAAGAACAGGCGAATCTCAACATAACACCGACTGTTACGTAACAGTCGGGGTGTACGCCCCAATATTTGCATAATGCCAGCCCATGTTCCCAACATTATGAATGGGATTTCACAAGGGCAGAACGTAACATCTGGAACTGCACACATCCGAATCATCAGACTAGGTAAGCAAGAACAACAGCGAAAAATGGCAGATGGAGCAATAATAACTGACATAATCCATGATATTTTTACTGATATTTGTAAATTGTCTTTTTAAATGTTGCGTTAGCATGTTGCTAATGTACTGTTAAATGTGGTTAAAGTTACCATCGTTTCTTACTGTATTCACGGAGACAAGAGCCGTCGCTATTTTCATTTTTTAAACACTTGCAGTCTGTATAATGCATAAACACAACTTCATTCTTTATAAATCTCTCCAACAGTGTAGCATTAGCTGTTAGCCACGGAGGACAGCCTCAAATTCACTCAGAATAAAACTTTAACATCCAAATAAATACTTTACTCACATAATTCGAAGCATGCATACAGCGTGCATGACGAACATCTTGTAAAGATCCATTTGAGGGTTATATTAGCTGTGTGAACTTTGTAAATGCGCTGTAATATAGTCGACAGCTAATGTGGCAGGGAGCACGCGATTTAAGGGGGCGGCGCCGAGTGTAAATCAGTGTATAGTTAATGATGCCCCAAAATAGGCAGTTAAAAAAATTTATTTAAAAAAATCTATGGGGTATTTTGAGCTGAAACTTCACAGACACATTCAGGAGACACCTTAGACTTATATTACATCTTGTGAAAAAGCATTCTTGGGCACCTTTAACTTATTTATTTATCTATTAATTTAATATAAATATATTTTCTCTCTGAAATATTGCAATTTTAACCATTAGTGAATCTAAGAAATGCAAATGTTTATTCATGAGGGGAATAATAAATGCATATACATATATCAGAATCAAGAATCCAGTAGTGGTGACTCATACAGCTCCACCCAATTATTATGTCTAATCATTGGTCAGAACACAAATAGACATTGCCCTCTGTATATGCGTTTGTGTGCTGATAATTATAGGTTTATGTTTTTTTCACCATGGAGGTTGCAATTATTCAAGATGAGAAATTTGAATGAAGCCATGGCAACATGCCAAACATTTTTTCTCTAATTTTCTCAATGCTTTGTTGCTTTCTGAATTTTAATGTAAATACTTATATGTGACAAAACAACAAAAAGACAAAAAATAATAGCCCAATATAAATAAGAAAACAAAAATAGAATGTAATCAGTTAATTCACACAACATGAAGTTTATGTAGACCCCTTTTCAAACTTATTTTTTAAAACATGCAGTCTTTGATGCTACTTTACAGATATTTGCTGCTCAGTAGGTATGTACAGTAGGACACAGTGAATTGGAACGCCAGTCACGGTAATAATGCAGTAGTGGAAAATCTTGAAGGTGCCACCATTTCCGCCAAATGGCAGTAAACATGAACTGGTTGTGATTTGTAGAATGTCAGTTTAAAATGGGCATTTCAGAAGTCAGATCTTGTGCAAAACACATTGAAGATCTTAATAGGAAAAGGTAATTCAGTGAAGAATTGGGAGAATTGTTTGAAACTTGTGACTTTGAGTGTGTTATGTTTTTTTGTGGTTGAGAGGTTTTTTGCTGAGAGCCCCCTTATAGCAGCAAATAATCATTCTGTGATTGATCCTCTTCACTTTTGCTAACATCCTGCTGCCTTTTAGAAATAACTGTGTGCGTGTGTGTGTCAGTGTCAGAGAGAAAGAGATAGAGAATGAAAGAGAGAACTCAATGCAATATATAGTAAGACCATGTCATTTTGTTCTGGTAAGCTTTGTATCTGACCAACAGAAATCTTTAGCACATGAAACAAGACATCTCACACTGGGGACGAGCCACATACTGTGCTTGAAAGTAATTGTTTCTCCAGTTGTAAAGCATCTTCATGTGTGTTTGTTTGTGTTCATGAACTCCTGCTGCACTGCTCAAAACCTTCTCCTGTGGTCCTTCTGTGTTAACTGCCGTGTTCAATAGTGAAACACTGGTCTGACACACACACACACACACACACAATGCTGAGGAGCACTGGAAGAAGTGTGTGAGCTGAGGTCATTCTCTGCATCTGTCCACACACACCGCAGCAGCTGCAGCCGCAGAGATCCAGACAGTCCTGCAGAGCGCCCTTCACCCAGCCAGACCACATCGACACGTGCACAATTAATGCAAAAAAAAAAAAAAAAAAAGGATTCTTGGATGCTGACTGACTTTGTTACATGATTCTGCAGTTGTTTTCCTCTCAGTAGGCATCTTGGATTGTAGCGTGCAAAGGGCACCTAATACATAGAATTTAACAGCATTGTTTTGACCTAAGTTAATACTAGATAATAGAACATAATCTGTAAGTGATTAATTGTCTGGGTTGAAGAAGCTTTGGAATGTTATGTTCGCATATATAAGATGAAATAAAAATTTGCCAGCTATTAAATATTACAACCTCCATTCTTAAAAACATAAGTCTAGGGAAAAACAGAAAAAAAAAGTTTAAAGGTGCCCTAGATTCAAAATTTGAATTTACCTTGGCATAGTTGAATAACAAGAGTTCAGTACATGGAAAAGACATACATTGAGTTTCAAACTTCATTGCTTTCTCTTTCTTATGTAAATCTCATTTGTTTAAAAGACTTCCGGAAAACACGCGGATCTCAACATAACACCGACTGTTACGTAACAGTCGGGTTGTACGCCCCAATAATTGCATATGCCAGCCCATGATGTTCCCAACATTATGAAAGACATTAGACAAGGGCAGCCAGCCAGTAATGTCTGGATCTGCACAGGTGAATCAACAGACTAGGTAAGCAAGAACAACAGCGAAAATGGCAGATGGAGCAATAATAACTGACATGATCCATGATAGCATGATATTTTTAGTGATATTTGTAAATTGTCTATCTAAATTTTTCGTTAGCCTGTTGCTAATGTACTGTTAAATGAGGTTAAAGTTACCATCGTTTCTTACTGAATTCACGGAGACAAGAGTCGTCGCTATTTTCATTTTTAAACACTTGCAGTCTGTATAATGCATAAACACAACTTCATTCTTTATAAATCTCTCCAACAGTGTAGCATTAGCCGTTAGCCACGGAGCACAGCCTCAAACTCATAGAGAATCAAATATAAACATCAAAATAAATACTTTATTCACATAATTCGAAGCATGCATGACGAACATCTTGTAAAGATCCATTTGAGGGTTATATTAGCTGTGTGAACTTTGTAAATGTGCTGTAATATAATCGAGAGCTCGTGTGGCAGGGAGCACGCGAATTAAAGGAGCGGCGCGCTGAAAAAATCAGTGCATAGTTAATGATGCCCCAAAATAGGCAGTTAAAAAAATTAATTTAAAAAAATCTATGGGGTATTTTGAGCTGAAACTTCACAGACACATTCAGGGGATTGTGAAAAAGCATTCTTGGGCACCTTTAAAAATAATAAAAAAATTCATAGATTTTAAAAATAAATGTTACAATAAATGTTAATTGACACTGCTACTGTACATCATTGGTACATCAAAAGGGGGAAAAAAAATAACAGAAATAAAATGTTTAGGTCTATTAAAGTCATTGTTTTGTAAATTTTTGAATAGATGGATTTTGATGAAATTGACCCTATCACTGTACATCATTGGTAATACATGGCATGTTTACTGTAAAAGAATGTATGTAGTTGAAATCACACAAAAAATGAGCCCATGAGGACAGCAGCATTAGATAACATGGATGAGATGAGGGATTGTGGGATTGAAAGGCTGCTTACAGAGAATAATGGCAGCAGGGAAAGCTATCATGAACCTGATGGACGGACAGTCTGTTCCTACTGGTGTCCCCGCTTTCCTTAAAGTGGACTTATCTAACTCTGTCTGTTTGGTTTCTCCTCTGCATTTGTCATGGTGATGATGACCTGACAGGCCAACCCGGCCACCCTGAGATGAAACTGCAGCAGCCTATTTCCTGCTTCCATTTCCCCTTCTCCCCAAAGACAACAGGAAGGAAATGAAAGAAAGAGGGCGCTTCCTTTTCTCCTGTATATTTTATACCATTTATTTTGGTTGTCTGCCCATCCTTCTCTCCTTCTCCTTTTCTCTCCCTCTTTCCTCTCACATACGTGTACAAACACACTTTGTAAGAGGAGACTCAGAACGGATTGAATAATTCCCTTTGTAAAATCCAAAGGATTTTTCTTCTACAAAGGTTAAAGAAAATTCCTTCTAAAACATTTCCCCGGAGCATTAAAACATTCAATAAAGGAATAATTTTTCTGCAGTAGTCATACTTTTGTCCCAGAGGACTATATGGCAGCTGTTGGAGGACAAAGCAATACAGTAAATTAGATAATTAATAAAAATAAAATGATAAAAAATGGTAATCACTTTTTTTAATTCATCATTTTTTTTGCTCTGTTTGGAGCATTTTTTTAAAAAAAATCCAGAACTCCATAAAATGTTTGTTTTTGACTTCTTTTTCACAAAGTTGTAGAAAAAACTGTTTATTCTCACACCAACTTTGTTTTCTTCCATCATTAATTTGCTGCATCTCAAGTAGGCCCTCATCTTAATTTCAGTTTGAAACGCATGTATGAGTCTGTCTGACAGCAGTTTTATTTGTAATATATTAATTTATTTAGCATGTAATCACATTCAGTGAGAGCAATGTCGGCTTGTCCACTTGTGAGTCGGTAGTGTAAGTATATTATAAGATCTCTTTATAGCTTCCTCTCATGGAGGTTCATCACTGCATTCATCACTGCACACATGCACTGCTCAAAACTCAAAATATCTTCCTGGTAACAAGGAAATGCCACTTAACACCAGTCCAGAAAAATGTCTCTGTGATGCCACTTGCATAACTAGCATGAAATGCCCTTATAATAAAAAAGACAATGAATAAAACATGTTCAATACCCTGTCAGGTCTGTTATATTATTAAAGTGGACTTCTACATCAAAGCACATCATGGCTTAAAGCAATGAATGCTTAGCGTGCATTGAGAATGAGCCGGAAAGTCATAGCACTGGACAGACAGATAAGTCACTAACTCACTGATGTGATTTTTTTTTTTTTTTGTCTCACAGTTTAATGTATGCTAGGCAAAGATTACCTAACCAAAACCAATGACTATAGATGCCAAAACTTTAAAGGGTTAGTTCACCCAAAAATAAATTCTGTCATTTATTACTTACCCTCATGCCGTTCCACACCTGTAAGACCTTCGTTAATCTTCAGAACACAAATTAAGATATTTTAGTTGAAATCCGATAGCTTCGTGAGGCCTCCATACGGAGCAATGGACACTTCCTCTCTCAAAGATCCATTAATGTACTAAAAACATATTTAAATCAGTTCATGTGAGTACAGTGGTTCAATATTAATATTATAAAGCGATGAGAATATTTTTGGAGCGCCAAAAAAAAAAAAAAAAAACTAAAACTAAATAATGACTTATTTAGTGATGGCCGATTTCAAAACAATGCTTCAGGAAGCATCGGAGCACAGATGAATCAGTGTGTCGAATCTGCTGTTCGGCGCGCCAAAGTCACGTGATTTCAGCGTTGGCGGTTTGACACGCGATCTGAATCATGATTCGACACACTGATTCAATTATGCTCCGATGCTTCATGAAGCTGTGTTTTGAAATCGGCCATCACTAAATAAGTCGTTATTTTGTTTTTTGGCGCTCCAAAAATATTCTCGTCGCTTTATAACATTAATATTGAACCACTGTACTCACATGAACCGATTTAAATATGGTTTTTAGTACCTTTATGTATCTTGAGAGAGGAAGTGTCCATTGCTCCCTATGGAGGCCTCATGGAGCTATCGGATTTCAACTAAAATATCATAATTTGTGTTCTGAAGATTAACGAAGGTCTTACGGGTGTTGAACGGCATGAGGGTAAGTAATAAATGACAGAATTTTCATTTTTGGGTGAACTAACCCTTTAATAGCAAACCACAAAGGCTCGTGAGCACGTGATTAACTTACATGTGCGGCCACGCGACGTGTGCTGCCTAATTAACTTTCTTCTCTCTCATATCATCAGTAATGGACAAGTATTGTTTTAGAAAGCAAAGATGAGTTTAACTACATTCATATTGTTCGTTCATCGTTGTTAATTTTTTTAATGAATTATAATTATTAATTTATCAGCGGATATCGTCGACAGAACGGCTGATGATTGAATCACTCTTTTGAATCAGTTCATTTCAATCAGTTCTTCATAGGTAAACGGTCTGACTCGGTTTGTGATTCATTCTTAATAATTTAGACAGCTCTCAGACTCATACTCTGAATTGTTTGCAGCGGTTTAAAACGCCAAAAAGATCAGGATTCATGCAACAAAACGAGCAGTGGCGGAATCTTTAAAATGGAAACCAAACCTTGCAATCGTATCCCGTCGTTTGCGACGAAGATGGCCTACACGTCGCAGCATACGAACACCTCAGCACAACAGGTAAAGTCTGTTTTCAACAAAAACTATACACAAAACACAGCAGTGTACTATGGCATTGCCATATTTAGGACATATTGTGGCTTTTTTTTTTTTTTTTTTTTTGCCAAAAGTGCCTCTATAAATACAATGAAATTTGATAATGTCAAAGTTATCAAAATACAACATGTTTACATGTTTAAAACCATGATTCTTGAGATAAGGGACAAAACATGTCCTACACACAAAAGCCCCCTTAGTTAAAAATGAAGAAATTCATATATATATATATATATATATATATATATATATATATATATATATATATATATATAATATATATTCAAAGTTATACCTTAAGGAAATCTGTATACTCAGTGCATTCATTTTTAAATAATTTCTTTATTAACTTATTATTTTAAATATGTGTTCGATACTTGGAAATATGTGCAATTTATCCTCAGCCATGTAAAACTCGGAGGCATATTCAATTATCTTGTCCAACTCCAGGTTTTATTTCTGACAGAGATGAACTGTGAGCTGAAGACTCACTAAAACTTTTTATATAGTAATATTTTTTGTTGTTGTTGCATATGGGGAATTATTCTAATGTTTGTGGTTTCATGGTTTTATTTACATATATATTTGGCCTTGATTTACATGCCTTTATAGGGGTGTAAATCGGACAGTTCATCACGATACGATATGATATCGATTCTGTCAGCCAGCGATACGATAATTGCCGATACCTCAAAAAATTCCACGATACGATTACGATTCGATTTGATTCAGGGCTATATCGATCGATTTATCGATATTTAGATATTATGTGCCAGGTTTATACAATGAGTTATATTTTTATTAACTCACAACCACAACCACAATCAAAACTGATAACATGAACTTTTTTATTATCTTTTTTTAAAAAAATTTTTATTACACACCCTCTTTTCCAATTGGGACATATTTACAACAACAAAAAAACAAAATTACAGTTTTTTTTAAATAAATAAAAATAGTATTTATAGTAAAAATAGTTTGTAGTATTTCCCAAATATTTCAACTGGAACTGGCAAAGTTTACAAATAACGTGGGATTTCTTTGTCTGCCCATCTGCTTTCAGAAATACAAAATGTTTCCAAACCCATGATGCGTCCTACAGCAGGCACAAACATTTCTGCATCTGTCTTTTCGCTGCTACAACCGCTTTATGCGATGCAGCAATTCGCAATCTGACACGCAGGCCAACTGTGGTGAGAAAACGAAAATGCACGCTTTGGCGGAAATGCGGACGTTACGTGAGGTTGTGGAGGGTTCAAAATAAAGGTACCTCATATCGATTTATAAATTGGCACATGCATCGTATCGTTAGACGTTTGATCGATGCATCGATCCATATCGATGTATCGTTACACCCCTAATGCCTTATATACCAGTGGTGTGCGGTAGTGTTTTTAATCGAGGAGGCAAATTCCTCATTTATGTCCCTGTTACACAATTTTAAGTTAACATTACATAAAAAGAGAGACCAAATACAATTCGATTTTGTTATTTTTACACTATGTAATGTTATATTTATTAAAACCAAGTATAAATTTCATCAAGTTAGTGTTTTATATTATTTATATTATTATTAACTAATATTCAGCTTTTCTTTTTAATAGTCTATTTTCAGCAGTCATCAAGCTTGTACACAGTGTGGTCAGTGGTCACAGACACAAAGATGTATCTTTGATTTCACCACGCTGATTGCTCATTAAAAACCCCCTGTGTCATCATGTTTTCAGGCCATTTCAAGTTTGATTTTAACATGACACAAAGCGGTGATATGTAAGTGACCGTTGTTTACTTACTTTTCAATTAGTCTTCCCATTATTTACACCATCACTGTCTTCATTCAGGCCGATTCGACGAGAACGCGCATGAAAAAAAGATGTGGGATTTATCGCACAAACCAATCATGTCCGATCATAAACGATCATATCCAATCATGGCGCAGCTGAGGCATTGCCTCCTCTCACGTGACTTTCCCCCATTCACGTGACTTTCCCCCATTCATTCTCAATTAGATTGATTTTCTTTCATGACATACTTCAATTCTTGTTAAAACACACTAGATATGCTTATTCTGTGCATTTTGAGCACTTTTTGTGTGAAATCATATTTATTTTGTCCATCAAAGGTGTACTTTCACTTTAATTTAGCGTTAGCAGCGCAGCAAAAATAGACCCAGCGCCGAAACGATCGCGGCACTGCTGCTTCTGCTCTGCTCCTGCTCCACGCTGCCGCACAGCCTCTGCGTGCGGTGTGAACGCTCTCATCTGTTAACATGGGCGCCGAAAAAAATACGTGCTGCTTCCGCTCTGCTGCCGCTTGTGGTGTGAACCCAGCCTTACCCTAACCTTAACCATTACAATTAAGTGCCTAACCTTTACCCCAACCGAAAAAAAAGGCCCTTTAAAGTCACCATGAAATCAAATTTGATGATTCTTATTTTTTTTTAATGGAGTATTGCAGTTTCTATTATAATTGATTTATTCGTGCACATCTTTTTATACTATTTTATTATTTTTTTTACAATGTGTCACTCACATGAGATCAAATGCAAAATTGAGAATTGCAACGTGATTGCTCTCCTCAGAAATCTACGGAGCCCCGCACATGACGTGCAGGCAAAAAATAGTAGGCTAAATTGTTTTACTAATTCATTCCCTCGATTTACTCAATTTATAAATCGTGCGCACAATTTACTTTTTTCCCCCCTGCATGTCATGTGCAGGGCTCCGTACAAATCGACTGTTTCTTGTTTTTCACTGTCATGTCCTGGGGCGCTGTAAAGGGGGGGTAAACGATGACGATTCTCGGGGCCCATGACTAAGAGGGGGCCCAGAGAAGCCCCCAATAAAATTGTGGTGCTAAAAAAAAAAATGTGATAGTAAAAATTATTAACTTTAAATTATTCTATTTGCTGTTTCCTGGTGTCAAAAAAATGTATTTGTTTAGTAAACACAAACGTCCGTGGGCCCCTCTCCCCTCTCGATTATCATAAAATGGTTCAGTCCGCCCAAATTGTATCCAGTAACCAAGGCAACACAAACAGCTTGACTTTACTTATAGCGCCGGCCCGGCAGATTCAACTTGACAGAGGATGTGAAAATGCCTCAAAAATCTGGAAGTCAAAAACGGAAAGAGAAAAAAATAAGAGAAGTGAAAGAGGCAAAGGGTCGACAGTATGTTACCCAATATTTCACAAGAAAAGGTGGGTTTGTAAGTAGCCTAGGCCTAAATTGTTAGTGGACCGCCCGTGACAATGATCGTAGCCTACGGCACTTTTCTGTGCGTACGCACGCTTTGTACATGAGGCCCTAGGTCTCTGCGGTAGCATTTTTCGATAAGTTAGCACGTTTCGATAGAGCAGGGTGCACCGGGTGCACGGCTTTGCCTCACATGCAGCCGGTGTCGGCATCTTTGTACGAGGCGGCGCCCACTTTCAGCACCCTGCTGCGGTCCACGCTGTTGCACCTGTCTTGTAAGCAGTCTAACTTCATGAACTCTGATAAAAATCCTCTGACAGCTACTGTACAAACTACTATCAGCTGTTTGTGAGGTTTCAGTGCATCTCTTGAAGATGATGTGGAGTTGTATTACTACAATGTCCCCTATATTGTCAAATACAGCATGATTCATCTCTGCCAACCATCTTCACATAATACTTTCACATTATCTGATCCAGACCGTCGGCAAAACTCAATTTAAACAGCGCAAAATGACTGCCTGTGGACGTTATAGGTAGAAATAGGTAGATTATATTTCTGTTTTTATTCACACAATAAATATTTAAATAATGAAAATTCATGTAGTTTTAGGAAAAGTCAGGGAGCAGCAAGGCTTTGTGATTTATTTAGACAAAGTTATTGACTATGCAAATTTCAAAACGGTTAAAATGATGCCTTGTTCTAGTGTTAAAGATAATTACCATAAGTTTAAATGTTGTATATTATGCAAGTTCTGCTTAAATTATTAGAAATTTTATATGGCCATTTTGTTTTATGGTGTTTTCTTGCTGAGATTTTTTTTTCACCACAGATTGTAATTGATGTTTTTTTAAATTGAAGAGTTTTATTTTGAAATTTCAGTATCAGTGTTGAAGCAAATAAATATAAATACATTTCATTGTATTAAGAGTGCTCAGTGTTTCCGTTATATTTCAACTGTCATGTTAAAAATATTAGGTTAGATTAGATTAACTTTATTGTCATTGCCAGTGTACAGTACAAATATGTACAGTACATTCATACAAATATAAATATATGTGAATACACTATATGACACATGTACAGCTATGCACAGTATACATTATACAGTACTGAAGTAGTGCAGTATTACAGAGGACAAATTACGGGTGTGGACATGGGATGGAGTTCAATTGTCTGATTGACTTAAATATATGAGAATGATAGTCAAAATACCATAAAAGCGCATGATTTTATGTAAATTAATATGAAAAAAACTCTCAGCTGTGTTGGGGGCCCTGTCAAGATTCTTTTCATGGGGCCCAAAATCCTTAGCAGCGCCCCTGGTCATGTCTCTTGGGTGTTGAAGAGTAGTGCATCTTTGAGCCTAAATTCAGTATGAGTAAAATACTTAAGTACTGTTCAAATCAGATACTCTAAGGCCTGGTTTACAGACAGGGTTTAGATTAAGCCCTGAATTAGGCCTTAGTTCAATTAGGGCATTATAGCTTTTATAAACATGCATTAGAAAAAAATTACTGGTGTCCATCTTGAGACAAAACAATGGCAGTGACATATTTTAAGATATGTTAGTACAAGTTTCTTTCACTTAAAATAGCTCAAACATGCATTTCAGTCTGGAAATTAGGCTTAAGCCTTGTCTGTGAAACAGGATGTAAGACTTTTACCCAAGTGGTATTGGATTTAGTAACTTGTAACTTGTAATGGAGTAGGTTTTGCTGTATCTGCGCTTTTACTCAAGAATGGTTTTCAGGTACTCTTTACACCTCTGGATTCTTATATTTTTCCAGGGAGATAGTGAATGTACTGGAGACCCAGTGTCATGATCATGAGTTGGAGTGCCCTGTTTAGCCACCAGAGGGCACTCCAACATGGACTTTTGTCACTTAAATCTGAACTGCATTTCCCATAAGTTCACTCCTGGACTCATTAATCCTCCTGTTCACTTGTCACCCAGCTGTTTTGAAAAAATGTGTTGCTCAGTAGTGTCTGTCTATTTATACGCCGTCAGTATTTGTCAGTACTGTCAGATGAAGGTTTTTGTTAATTATAAATTAAATATATTGTTATGTGCACCTTTTGTAAACCTCTTGTGCTAAATATCTGTAAACCATACTGTGGAACTGCATGATGTCTTGGATTTTGACCCTTGCCTGTTGCCCGTTATATCTGCTTAATATTAAAAAAAGGAGGGTAGAGAATTAAGGAATTTAGTAACTGGATTGTTCATAATAGTGTGAAACAGAAAAAAAAATGTAGAGAATTTATTTTATCACTTAGCTCCTTTATTGAACAATTAATACATAATTGAAGAATTCACACTGTTGTTGGATGGATCAAATTAAAATAGCATACTTTTTAGTGCGTTGAAAAATGAAGTCATCAAATAAATAAATGTTAAATTTTAGAAAGAAAAAAAAAAAACCTGTTCCCTTACATGGTTCCATTTTCTGAGACCTTTGTCTACAAAAAAATATTCTGTAACACTTTATTTTAAGGTGACAGTTACATGTTACTACTTGTACTTACTATAGTAATAACAGTAAAATATGCATAATTACAAGTAACAACACTAAACCAAACCCTAAGCATAACTCTATAGTAAGTACATGTAGTTAAATAATATTACTGAGTACATATTTAAGTACAATTATGTAACTGTCACATTATTAAAATAAAGTGCAACCAAATATCAATTTCTAATAGTGTAATATTAAAAACAAACTAACATCTAAATTTAAAACGTTTTCTCCCTTATCTCAAGAATCAGTCTGTCACAGTTGACAACTTTTTTTAAAGAGACTTTTGAGAAATCTAGTATTGTTGTGAAGTAGTTTCACAGAACAAGACATTTAATTGGATGTAGTAAGGTCTGGTCCATAACTGCAGCTTATTGTAGCATTGTTAAGACAATCAGCTGGAACAGCTATTTTTGGTTTTGGGCCAAAATGGTTCTGGATGGCTGAAATCAGTGATCTTTTAATTAGCGCTTCTCCAATGACATGTTTTTATGGAAGCATTTGGGTAGAAATACTCAATTTGAAATGTAATATGCAAAATGGCAATGCAATATGTAAAGTGGCAATGTATTTCTGTATTTTAATTTACATTTTCCATACCATACGTGCAACATTTGGAGCAAATGACCCGTCCCGCCCTGTCAATCATTGCAATACTAACTTGTTGTTTGTGCAATTGAACTGTAATAATCGGATATTAATTTCAATCTCAAATTATTAGTAGTCTTAGTAGTGATGTCTGATTCTTGAATCATTCTTTAAAGCTGGTAACCGGTCGAGCTGGTTCACCGAATCAAACTGAATTGAACTTTAGTACTTATATCTGAAATAGCATGCATTCTCCTTGCACAATAAGCCTGTGTAGACAGGTTATTGAAAAGTGTGCGCTGATTTGCGGTGAAAAAGAAAAAAGAATCAAAAGGAGAGAATGGTTGCTTGCAAAAACCTTGCTTGCTGATGAGTCGCAGACAGGTTGCTGAGTCGCATAAATATCTCATGGGCATTGGCAATCCGTTGGCACTTCTCTTAGATCGCGTATTTGATAATGCACACTATTCAAATGTCACTCACGTGAATTTTGGGCATTTGTCAGCGATTTCCACAAAACCGTCTGTGAAAATCTGGGCTAAAATCATGCTGTATGTGCCCAGCATAACTTGAGAGTAGTGTTAATTTCGTCAGACGAGAGGAGACGAAATATGTTCGTCAACGACCTTTTTTTTCATGACTAAGACGAGACGATGACAAGACTGCACCACTGTCCAAAACGCTGACTAAGACTAAATTAACATGCATTATTGTTGACGAAAAAAGACGAGATGAAAATGTTTTGTATAAAATAAAAACTAAGATAAAATCTCTCTTCATTTTCATCTACAATCGTCTCTGCTTTTTCATCAGCTGTTCAGAATGAGTTCGCGGCTTTGATACTGACAAAAAGTCAGAATGTGTCATCATAACTGACGGGAAACACTGCAGACAAAGAATTCACATTAAGCAGGTTATATATATTTTATGTTAACTTATTTTGCCACATGCATGTGTGGGTCTTCTCATCACGGGCGCGGAAAGTGGGGGTGCTGTAAATGCATGTTTGTTCATTAACATTTATTTGTAATAAACACTCTGAGTTGGCTATTTAAAAAGTTTTATTTTTATGTTAAATTATGTAAGGGATAATGCAGAGCGAGGCGGTTGTTATAGCTAATACAACCCCAACAGGCTGATTAGGCTGACTACCTACCAAATAAATCTATAATTTGACACAAAATGATGATTTAAAAAGGAGTTTATTGATTTAAAAACGATTGTATTGCTTCCGCTAAACAAAATAGTGCGCTCCGTCTCTACGGTTAGAATCCTGTGTGTCCATGGCAATGATCTGTTTTTCATGGCAACGGTGTGTTATAGTTAGCAGCGGTCTGTTATCAAGAAATAAAATAGTGTGTGCGTAGAAAGAATTCGTCCACACACCGCTCAAAAAAATAAAAAATAAAAAATCGCAAGTCCACCGTCTAGGCAGGCTTTTTGTGTTAAAGGGCATATTGCAGGTTAGAGCTTTAGTGATTCAATGTGTAGAAAAATAATGTATGAAATAGATTTTCTTGAAAAAACACGTATAAATACGCTACATAGGCTTCTGGAGTCGTTTTTTGTGAGAGAATTTTACTTCCGCATCTGAAAAATGCCAAATCGGACGTGACGTCACTGAAGGGAACGCGATCAATATAAACTATAGGAAAACAATGGATCGCAATGACAGTTCGGATGCTGAGGAAATTGTAAATGCTTATTTATACTCGTATAACTAATCACAGCCATACAATTAGCCTGCTATGTGGTCAAGAGAGCAGGGACAGGCCAGAATTAGACAGAATAACGGTCAAAAGAGACAAATTGAGCTGTTGTGTGAGGAGAAGCAGTGGAGAACAGGACAGAGACCGGTGTTAGCTTATAGATATAACGTTAACGACATGTGCTCAGATCACAATATTGTACAGATTATTATCATGACTCAGGCAATAGCAAAGCTATTGGTCATCTAGGAGTAGGCCTAACTGATTACTAATAACAGAAACGAATAAACTGATCAAGCGTATGTCACACGCGTTAATATCCGTCCACACTAACGTTACGTGATATAGCCGTTTCTCATCACGACTGATTTGGTAGTTAGCAAATGTAATAATCAAACACAACTTAAAATGTGCACCGTAAGTCTTCATCGAGCTGCATCTCTGACGGATCCGTGATCATGTCTCCCGCCGGCGGCCAAACATATAATGTTAACTTACTGTATGTATTTCATGTTATCCTATATTATTTACATTAATTCTGTGTTATGAGTTTATTCCGTGCCCATTCACTGATTGTGTGAGGATGTATGACGCCGTGATTATGTAGTTGTGTGAACTTGAATGTATATATAAGTTTACATACATGGCATGCATGAAATTGGAGTATTTACATTACCAGCACATCATTCAAAACTGTTTTGTATGAGTGTGAGACTGTATGCATGTGTACATAATTTGTATTCATCAGTGTTGAAATTGATTCAAGTAAAAACGGTGAAGAAGCATCGCGTGTGTAAGTTTATTCATTTAATATAATCATTTACAGAAGTATTACAATGTTGAACTCCATCATATCGCCAGGATGATAATCCTCCAGTCTAAAATGAACGTGTTTTTCGACGCAGATGCAGAAGTGAAGTCCCGTCTCTTCATCTGCACAAAACAAACCCCGGCACAGAAGATAGCAGCGTAGTTTTTCTTGTTAGTAAACCTCTGTACTCGATGCCCTGACAGGCTGAAGTTTGTGCAACCTCCACAAACACAATAATTTACCATTACGATGATAAATAGAATACAAAAACTACCGAAAACACACTGATTCACGGCCGCTGTTGCTAAATACGAATATATTCTGCACTGAATCAACACAGAGCTCTGCGAACATCTCCCTGTAGTGACGTAAAATGACGCGACGCTGAAAAAAAAGAGACCGTTTTTTACAGAGACCGTCACTTTATCTACTAAATTAATGCCCTTATGTCTCGCAAAACATTTTTAAACCCTGCAGTACCTTTTTATATGGTATTTATATGGTTATATATTCATCTCGAAAAAAATGTTAAACCTGCAATATGCACTTTAAATTATATTTCCTGTCGCTGCGCAGGCTCTTTTATTGTACATGACAGCTTATGTCCCGATGCATTACGATTAAAAGCAGTATCAATAAAGTAAAAAAATGTGATGTGCAGTCAAGTTCGAGTGTATGCACTGTTTAAACGAGTGTTCTCAACTTCTCACTGATACTTTTGTGATTCGCGGAGTTTTGACAAGTTTTATAGCCTTGATATTGTTTCTTATTCAAAAGTGGTTACAGAAAAAACTAAGCACCCCCAACCTGAAACCTCTTCCCACGCCCCTGTCACAATCACATCATAATCAAAATTAATAATTAGGCTTAAAAGCAAATGTATATGTAAGGGAATCAAGTTTAACAATTACATGTAATAGTGCTCCAAATATCAATAATGGTGTGTGCAATACCATGTATAACTTGCATTAAGTTGGTAATTTACTTTATACTTATATATATATATATATATAGTTTTGATCTTAGGCTTTTCATTAAGTTTCATTAAGTCATATTTATTTCCACTATAACACGTGTGTTCCTGATATTATTGCATTTAATGAGGCCTCGTTGTATTTATTCTTACAATAGCTTCTAGATGTGGTCAAGCAACCAGCCAGGAAAGAGGAGAGGCCATCTATGTCCGACTAAAAACCTTTGTAACTTAAGTTGTCAGTCGGAGTCTGTTGGGCCCCAGCTTTTGAATTGTGTTGGTTAAAATAAAATACTCTTCAGCACAGGTTAATCATTTGTGAATGTGTCTCCTAAATCAGAAATTGAAAACCAGACACGTTTAACATTTACATTCAACAAAAATAATTCAACAAGTGTATTTTGTCAGGTAATTATGACATTTAACCAATGTTTGAGATATGTGAAACACTTTTTTTTACTGAAATGTTTATCAGTAATAATCTCAGTAATAATGTGTTATTTTAAAAAAAGACTAAACATTTTTGACTAAAACTAGACTAAAATTAAAAGACTTTTAGTCGACTAAAACTTGACTAACAAAAAAAGATATGTAAATGACTAAATATGACTAAAACTAACAAGGACATTTGCCACAAGACTAAGACTAAGACTAAATTAAAAATAAGTGACGAAATTAACACTACTTGAGAGTCTGAACCAGTTCAAACCATAGACTATAACAAAAATAGGATGATGCACTTTCACACTCTCCATTGTAGATAAGTGAAGCTGCCAATGTCCAAATATGGCTCTGGCGTCTTGGAAACCGAGTCTGCGCAGTAGTGAATGTGAAGTTGAGCCACGGTATAAAGGCCCCATTCACACTCCCACAGAATCGGTTAGTACAGTTTACTGCAGAACAACTCATGATGTCAGTGTTATGGAGATGTAGAAATTAAAGTTGAAGCTCCAATCTCCTCCCAAAAATCCAGAAAAATGTCCATTGGTGCCTCAGTGACTACGCACAGAGAAGCTGTCAATCTCAGAAAAAAAACAGTTGAACTTACATTAGCGTGATTAAAAACTGCATAAAATGATATAAACCGTCTTTGGAAAAAATGTATTTGAAGTGTAATTTGATTGTTTAGCTTGACTCGCATTCCATTAGATTGCACAGAGAGGGCAGGGTTTATGAACTATACTGCATCCAGCCTCCTGGGGGAAATCAAAACATTTTGGCTTCACTTTTCAGGACTTGTGCAGCACACTTGGTTCAAACTGTTTCTTATTCAGTTCTTTTTGAATCAGACATGACCAGAAAGCTGACTTTCAACTCTGCCTGCAAGTGGTACTTCAGATGTGCGCCTTGCGTCATCAACCCAGAACTAAAGTTTGATTCTGTGAACCGGCCCGACTGGTTACCGACTTGGATTCATTTAAGAAGTGAATGAATAAGCAGAGAATAAGTGTGACATTCTTAATGACAGTCCTATATTGTTGAACCAATGTGTTTCAAACAACCGAGGTGTTACCATATTACTGCGGTTTTGGTAAACAGTCATGACTAGTAAGTTAATTTTTTCTAATGATCCATCACTACGTGGTTAAGCAGCATATATATAGTAAGTGCACCCCAGAGCCATCTGAGCCCAGAGTGCAAGGTAGCTTTCAGCTTAATTTGGAGTAGTTAGAGGCTTAGCATGTTACATTTGAGTTTATTGACCAATGTTGCATTCCATACTGTCTGTATTTACTGCTACAGATGAGGCTCCTTGAAGTAAAATTTGATCTGAATTTGATCCGAAATTTATGAAGGTAAGACGTGCGAGCAGCACTGCATGTGAAGTATTTGTGGCTCTGGTATGTTTTGTGCAGTGCCCTTACTGCCCCTGGCTACTTTTTAATTGGATCTCCCTAGACATGTAAACATCACATTGAGTATGCAACAATGAACAACAGATAGGGGAAAATAAAGAGGGAGTGAGTTGCTTTGTTAGTGCATCAATTATTTGGGACTCTCGTTTATAAGGGCAGTCCACAGAGACACTCAAGGAGTTTGTGCTAATAGATCTAGAGGAGATCAAGACATTTTGTTAACAGCAATTAGTAAGCCTTGTCCGTGAAGTTAGACACAGGTAAATGTGGCAGTAGACAAGCTGGGATTCTTCTGGTAGTATTTAACAGGATGACAGAAACAGGAAGGGTTTCAAAGGGAACATTTGCAGGGTTTAAATTCTGCCACATAAATTGGTTGAAGAATTTGAGAGCCTATTATAATATCACAACTGGCCAGTAGTGTAAATATAGCTATTATGTTAAGATGGTGCCTTAAAGGTGCTAAAGAGGATCTTTTCGTTGACTGAGAAACCAAAGACTGTTAGTGAGTTTTTGAAATGAGCACATGCGTAAGAACAACCCCCCTCCTTCACAGCTCATTTCAAGGGAACGCCTCCCAAAACTCATTCACGAGTATTGGAACACGAGTGTTTACCACCGGCATTCGCTGTCGTGTTAGTGGATTCATTATGTCAGACTCACCGCAGGTAACTCATAATCTGCAGTTGTTACTCCTGTCTCCTGGCAAAAACATTGCATGCGGCGCCTGTAGAGTGTGGAAAGTTACTGGAGCGCGCAGCCGCGCTCGTCTCTCACAAGGAACGTCATGGCAGTGATTGACAAGCCAGAGGGCCAATCCGTGCACGTCTTTCACAAGGAACGTCACGGCAGTGATTGACAAGCCAGGGGGCCAATCGTTTACACGATGATCGCGTAAACGATTGGCTGATGTTTTTAAGGCCCTACCTCGTGCACAGATGCTGTATATTAATATTATTCCTTTCAGTGCACCTAATAAATAGTCTTTTATCAGTTAGTAAAGACAGTTTCAAGTAATATTGCAAAAATGTATAAAACAAAACATCCTCTTTAGCACCTTTAAGATCTAGTATGACCCACTCGCAGTAAATCAAGGGGCAGTTAGTCTTACTTTTCGGTATCAAATTAGACCAGTCTACATTTTTATTTAACTGACTCAAAAAAAGTTATGAACTGTATTAAAGAAAAAAAAATTGATGACTAACTTGTAAGACTAGTCTTGGTGGTTTATGCAACCGGCCCCAGTGGCCAGACTTGAAGCTCTGACCAACCTAATATGAATGACCTACAGTCTACTGTATAACACATGCCTGAATATTTATCAGATACCTGAGGAAAATGTCTGGCGTTTGAAAAATGGGCCAGCAACGGGCCTTTACTCAACAGTTAATTAATATTTATCGTTCACAGCATAGTTGAAAGAAAGATGTGTGGGTCCTCAGGAACCTCTTTTTTGCTGACTATAGACTTTAAAGGCCAAATAATATTAGGTTAAGAACAAAGTGAGAGGTTGAAGATAGTAGGTTGTCATGTTCTTCTCCTTTTTATGAAGTTTGCATTTTTTTACTTTCAGAAGTTAGTTATACTTTTCAGAAAACAGCATATGGGTCAGTGATGTATACGAATATGTATGATAAAGAAACCTCTTTTAAAAGTCTAGTTTAAAACATGTGCCAAGTTGGAAATGTCCTCTTTGAATTCACTTTTTTTTTTTTTCCACTTTTTATAAGAAAAGCTTCAATTTAATGACATGTTGTGAAATAAAAACAAGAATATATGAAAAATATTAGATATGTGTATCACACACATCTAATATTTTTTTCACTTTTTTACAAATAGTTATTCATAACAAACAACACATGGCTTTGATATTGTGAATGAAATTAATTGCATTTTTAGTGTATTTTTTTTTGACAAATGGATAGATGGGCAGTTGGTACAGTAGCACTCTCAGTGCAGTTATTATGTGTACATCATTTCCCCTGTGCCACTTTGCCATTTCACGCCATTCCTTTCCTGTCATCACCTGAGATGAAGACAGGAAAAGTGCAGTTGTAGGGTGAAGTGGGACCTAAACAACTGTGACATTGATGGCAAACCTCAAACTCCTTCATCAAATTGACCGTTCCTCTCTCCTCAATCATGTCCCCATTCATTAGTTTCAGCTCACTTCCTCTGGCCCAATCTCGTGAAGAGGTACTTTACCTGGATTTTGCCCAGCATCAATATTCTAATGGGTTGCAAAGGGGATTATGTATGTGGATTAAACCTGGGCCAGATTATCCAGGTGAGTTATGTCTTTGCAAACCTGTATCAACTTTAGAGAATTAGAATAACAGGACAAAGAGCATCCCACTACAGGCCAAAATGGCAAGCGTTTATGCAAATGGAACTTTATTTGTTACTTTTTTTGAGGCACATTAGTCGCAATAAGAGCAGAGTCTCTGTGAGCTAAAGCACAATGTTCTGCGTGGTTAGCTTGACTGGATTTGTGATGAAAGCTGTTAATGCGGACAACTCTTGGATCAGAATTGACCTTTAATGGAGGAGTCAACCTAACCCTACTCAGAGACAGGCTTATTCTCTATTTACTTGGCAGGGGAAAAAAAAAAAAAAAACCTTTATTTAGAGATAAAACAAGGCTCTAAAATATCCTGGACTCTTTGCTGTGTTGCAGAGGGGTTACACTCACCTTGAAATGATGAGTTTTCACAGGTCCAGTTACATTGCAGGATAGAAATGGACTGAAGCTGAGCTAATTAGATACCTGAGCTAATTGACCCTTCGCAAAGACCCGCCCCCTTAGTTACTGTTGCTTTGTCCGACAAGCCATGGTGCTGTCACGCCACACAGAGTGAAAAAGACATCGCGGAGCATAGTGGACACTGACCACACTTCGACAGACAAGACAGAGCAGGTTACTTATGATAGTAAACAAAGTCCCAGCTATTAAACTGTGTCATTTTTTTAAAGAAATTCGAACAATAAAAAACGTTTAATGTGTTGTGACTGATCACTGTAGCGCCTCAGCTCAAGAGGCTCGCGAACCAATCATCTTTTCTTACTAGCTAATTTATAGCATCACATAAACATGAATGAACATGAGAAGGAATGTTGTTTCAAACACGGAAAGACGTCAGTACTAGGGCTGGGCGATATATCGCATGCGATTGTCACGCGCATTTCGTCAGTAAAGCCGGTTCCCTGATTACCGCTAAATCGTCATCACCTGCTTTCAAATGGAGCGGCATTTAATACAGAACCGTAGTTCACTCACAAGCTACGCAATATCGCGTTCATTATCGAAGGCGATTCATCTGCGATAATGAACGCGATATTGCGTAGCTTGTGAGTGATCTACGGCTCTGTATATTAAATGCCGCTCCATTTGAAAGCAGGTGATGGCGACTTCGCCCCCCCCCCCCCCCAAAAAAAAAAAAATACAAAAACACGACAGTAAATGTATTTTATGTTGTTGTTCACTAGTAACATGTTTCATTAAAAACAAATAAATACAGTGCATTCTAAAATTGGTTGACATTTTTAATGCTTTACAGTTTGACTATTATTTAAACATGCTGCTTTGGAATTATATTCACTGTGAAAAGTGATATCTGAAATTAAAGTTTCATTGTATTCAAAAGGGTGTTAAAAAAGCCAATTATTCGAAATCTAATTTATTAACATTATAAAAATGTGGTCACAAACAAACAAAAACAGTAATCAGGCTGAATGAAAATTTAAACCACTCTCTGTCAGTAGGTGGTGCTTATGGAGCAGCAGAAATAGAGCTGTTTCCCTGGTAACCTCTGTAAACTCAGTTTTATATTATTTACGACTATGTAAGCTTATCAGTTGACAGAATTTTCTACTTCATTGTGTTATAAGAAGTCAAACTATCATTTTCCATTATCAAAGCATTTGTTATGAAAAATAGCAACCTACACATAGGCTATAGAAACAACAGAAGATGTCACAGGTGTAATATAGCCTAAATCTAGTGAATTCCCTTAAAGGTCCCGTTTTTCGTGTTTTTTTTTTGAAGCTTTGATTGTGTTTATAGTGTGCAATATAACATGTGTTCATGTTTCGCGTGTAAAAAAACAGTATTTTTCACATAATTTACGTATACCGCTGTTTCCACTGTCATAAAAACGGGCTGATGACTTCCTTGTTCTATGAAGTCCCTCCTTCAGAAATACGTAACGAGTTCTGATTGTGCCAGCGGTTCCTGTGTTGTGATTCGACAGCAGTTTAGCGAACCTTGCCCGGAAAGGTCACACCTCTTACCATAACGTGGAGATGCACGCGCTCAGTGTTATTGTAAACATGTCTTTAATTTTACCCTATCAATTTGAGCCTGAATCAGACCCGGTGATTGGACTGCGGGATGAAAATAACAGCGTTTCGACGACATGGCGACAAACACACTCTACAAACGCAACTCTTGTGTATTCCTGTGGGCGGAGGTTAGTCAAAAAACTGTTTTAGTGACGTCATTAAAGAAGGAAGTAGAGGGATGTAGTCCAAACTGGCCGTTCGATGTAGGCGACTTCTGTTAAATAAAATATCTCGCTTGGCATTGAACTTTGAGCTTTAAAATTTTACAGATTTTATTTATACTCTAACAACAACATTACACACTAACTAAAGTTTGAAACATGGGATCATGAAGAACGGGACCTTTAATAGGTTATAAATTATACAAGTTATCCAAATTTACCATAATTACTACAATAAAACTATATAAATTCTATTAAGGGTGGGTCATGAATAGTTTAAAAAGCTCCCTAATAATTGTTGGCGCAAGATTTCTTGTCCTCTTTTCAGTCTTTTGTTCATTTTGTCCATCAGTCTAGATCACGTTTGACTTTCTCTATAGCGTTTCAAAGTGTTTAACTCTCAAAAGAATTCAAATGGATCGCACATTTTATCATCAGTGTCGGGATGGCTTGTGGAAATCTTATCACACTTTTGGAGCTTAATAAGATTCAGAGTAGCAGCCTAGTATGTTTCACTTTTGATTCGCGCACTAATGCATTAAATAAACAAGGCTTCATTTGCGCTGATGGTCTTTTCAGTTTGTACGGGAACTTAGCGCTTATAAAAGCTCTGAACGCATAGGCTATATAATTAATTAATAGTCTTATATCCTCACCACCATATTTCTCACGCCGTGACCGCTGCAGTGAGAGAAGTGCGCTCAATGCACCGCTCAAAACACCGAGCGGCTTTGATCGGAGATCTCTCACTGCAGCGCGAACACGCACTGTGAAGCCTGTTTTTTAGCCGATGATGAGCGGGAAAAGGTAGAATGACAGAAGTGCTCATGCACCAATTACAACAAAGAATCGCGAGTTTACACAACAGCATTGGACACACAGTTAAAGGAGAAGCTAACAGGACATTATTTTATGGACTTTCGAAGCAAAAAACAAGTGGGTATAAGCAAATACTGATCCTTAGAAGTCGTAATACGCAAACAGCCCTGAGCAAAAAGTAAGCATACGGCGTATGCGTGCGTATCGCCCCGACTACACCACTGATTAGCACGTTTTTGTTTTAGTATTGTTGTTTAATATGCATTTAAGGCCAATTATTTGATTACATATGCAGCTTTTAAAAACACTGAAAAAAACCAACTTTAAAATGTTTATGAAAGCACAACTTTTGAATCTTTTAAAGGTGCCCTAGATTCAAAAATTGAATTTACCTTGCCATAGTTGAATAACAGGAGTTCAGTACATGGAAAAGACATACAGTGAGTCTCAAACCCCATTGTTTCCTCCTCCTTATATAAATCTCATTTGTTTAAACGACCTCCGAAGAACAGGCGAATCTCAACATAACACAGACTGTTACGCAACAGTCGGGATCATTAATATGTACGCCCCCAATATTTGCATAATGCCAGCCCATGTTCAAGGCATTACACAAGCCAGTATTAATGTCTGGAGCTGCACACAGCCGAATCATCAGACTAAACAAGAAAGAATAACAGTGAAAAATGGCAGATGGAGCAATAATAACTGACATAATCCATGATGGCATGATATTTTTACTGATATTTGTAAATTGTCTTTCTAAATGTTTCGTTAACATGTTGCTAATGTACTGTTAAATGTGGTTAAAGTTACCGTCGTTTCTTACTGTATTCACGGAGACAAGAGCCGTCGCTATTTTCATTTTTAAACACTTGCAGTCTGTATAATGCATAAACACAACTTCATTCTTTATAAATCTCTCCAACAGTGTAGCATTAGCCATTAGCCACGGATGACAGCCTCAAATTCACTCAGAATAAAACGTTAACATCCAAATAAATACTTTACTCACATAATTCGAAGCATGCATACAGCATGCATGATGAACATCTTGTAAAGATCCATTTGAGGGTTATATTAGCTGTGTGAACTTTGTAAATGCGCTGTAATATAGTTGACAGCTCGTGTGGCAGGGAGCACACGATTTAAGGGGGCGGCGCCGAGTGTAAATCAGTGCATTGTTAATGATGCCCCAAAAAATGCAGTTAAAAAAATTAATTAAAAAAAAAATCTATGGGGTATTTTGAGCTGAAACTTCACAGACACATTCAGGAGACACCTTAGACTTATATTACATCTTTACAATAACTGACATAATCCATGATGGCATGATATTTTTACTGATATTTTTAAATTGTCTTTCTAAATGTTTCGTTAACATGTTGCTAATGTACTGATAAATGTGGTTAAAGTTACCATCGTTTCTTACTGTATTCACGGAGACAAGAGCCGTCGCTATTTTCATTTTTAAACGTGCGCAGTCTGTATAATTCATAAACACAACTTCATTCTTTATAAATCTCTCCAATAGTGTAGCATTAGCCGTTAGCCACAGAGCATAGCCTCAAACTCATACAGAATCAAACGTAAACATCAAAATAAACACTTTACTCACATAATTCGAAGCATGCATACAGCATGCATGACGAACATCTTGTAAAGATCCATTTGAGGGTTATGTTAGCTGTGTGAACTTTGTAAATGCACTGTAATATAGTCGAGAGCTCGTGTGGCAGGGAGCAGGCGAATTAAAGGGGCGGCGCTGCCAAAATCAGTGTATAGTTAATGATGCCCCAAAATAGGCAGTTAAAAATCTATGGGGTATTTTGAGCTGAAACTTCACAGACACATTCAGGAGACACCTTAGACTTATATTACATCTTGTGAAAAAGCATTCTTGGGCACCTTTAAATGTACTTATTGGTAAAGTGTTAGATCACCCAAAAATGAAAATTATCCAATAATTTATTCACCCTCAAGCCAGTATATGACTTTCTTTTTTCAGTTGAACACAATTGCACACTTGGAGTTATATTAAAAAATATTCTGGCTCTTCCAAGCTTTATAATGGGAGAGAATAGTAACCAATATTTTGAAGCCCGAAAATGCACATCCATCCATCATAAAGGTAATTCATATGGCTCCAGGGGGTTAACAAAGGCCTTCTGAAGCAAAGCTATGCGTTTTTGTAAAAGGAAATCCATATTTATAACTTTATAGACTATAATCGGTAGCTTGTGGTAATACCCATCCGCACGCTCATGAGAGAGTTGAGTTCTGGCGTAGCATAAGCTTAGGTGAGAGTAGACTCCTCTCGTGGTTCAAACAAATAGGGCTGGGCAACAAACTTAAGCTGCTCTGACATTTCTCTTTAAAAATTCTTGTTTTATTTATTTTTTAATATTTTTGTTCTTTTGCAGCATATGTACTTCTCCTTTTTCTTTTTTCTCTTTTCCTTCTGCTCTCAACTACCTCACCATTTTTCTGATAATTTACTTTTCTCCCCCCTTTTTCATTTCTTCTTTTCTTTATTTCTTTCTTCCCTTTTTTCCCTATGTTTTTTTCCTCTTCCTTATTACATATCTGATCATTACTATTGCTGTATTTATTGTTTTGTTCTACATAAGGAAACTTATAATAGATACACATACTTGACACACTTGTACATCCTACTTTGTTTTATGCGTTCTGTATTGATGGTATCATCTGACTGTGTTTTGTCTTTTGTCCTGCTTTAATAGAAAAAAAAAAAATCTAACTTTAGACTTCTAATTCGTGACCGGTGTTTTGTTTTGCTCTATCCTCTGCACTTTCACATTCATCAATACGTCATGCATCAGATCAAAGTTCACTCTTCTGGCATTTCATTCTTTTAAAAGCCTTTATTAACCCCCTGGAGCCATATGGATTATTTATTTATTTATTTTTTTTTAGAAAATGAGCGATGGTTTCTCTAGAAACCAACATGTAAAACACATTAAGTAACAGTACATCCCACTGAAAAGATGTATGTCTATCCCTCACAGTGTCGCTTTGATTCTCATTAAAAATCATATATGGCGCTGCTGTGAATAAGGTCTATAGCAGCTTAAAAGTAGTTGATAAGACTGTTAAAGGGGTCTTGAACTGCATTGTTTTATAATATTTAATGGGGTGCACTTAAAATATTTTTACATCAAAAATGTTCATAATTTAGAAATAAAAGGCATTTTTCCTACCGATTTTAGCCCTCTGATTTGAATCTGCTTGACAGTTTGTCAACCACTTGCAGAATCTGTGAAAATGTGAATAATTTTAACAGAACAAGAGAGATCATACAAAATGCATGTTTTTTTTTTTTGTTTTGTTTTTCCAGTTTAGTACTGTCCTGAGTAAGATATTTTACATGAAAGATGTTTACATATAATCCACAAGACAAAAAAATAGCTGAATTTATTAAAATGACCCCGTTCAAAAGTTTATGAACCCTTTATTCTTAATACTGTGTATGGTTACCTGGATGATCCACAACTGTTTTTTGTTTTGTGATGGTTGTTCATGAGTCCCTTGTTTGTTCTGAGCAGTTAAACTGAGCTCTATTCTTCAGAAAAATCCTCCAGGTCTTGCAGATTCTTCAGTTTTCAAGCTTTTTTTTTTTTTTTTTTTGCATATTTGAATACTTTCCAGCAGTGACTATATGATTTTGAGATCCATTTTATCACAGCGAGGACAATTAAGGGACTCAAACACAACTATTAAAAAGGTTCTTACATTCACTGATGATCCATGCTATTATATTTATATTTATTTATTTATTTATATATATATATATATATATATATATAATCACAAAAGTGAACACACCTCTCACATTTCAGTAACCATTTTAATATATCTTCTTAAGGGACAATACTATAGAAATGAAACTTGTATATATTTTATAGTCAATGTGCTGCTTGTATAGCAGTATAGATTTATTGTCCTCTGAAAATAACTTAGCATACAGCCATTAATGTCTAAATAGCTGGCAACAAAAGTGAGTACACTCTAAGTGATAACAGCTCTACATCTTTTAACCATGCAAAGCCACATGTTCTATTCATCATGTTTTTGTCTGCTTGATAGGACAATACAAATTTGTGTATCTTGTATTAGAGCAGTTAAAATTTGGTGCTTTGAGTACAGTTCTCTCATACTGACCACTGAATGTTCAACATGGCACCTCATGGCAAAGAACTCTCTGAGGATTTGAGAATTAGAATTGTTGCTCTCCACAAAGTTGGCCTAGGCTATAAGAGGATCGGTAACACCCTGAAACTGAGTTACAGTACAGTGGCCAGGGTCATAGAGAGAGGTTTTCCAAGACATTGTCCACTCGGAACAGGCCTCGCAAGGGTCAATCAAAGTAGTTGAGTCCTCGTGCTCTGTGTCAGATGCAGAAGCTGGCTTCAAAAAACACGCATGAGTGCTGCCAGCATTTCTTTAGAGGTTGCAGAAGCGGAAGGTCAGCTTGTCAGTACTCAGACCATACGCCGCACACTGCAACAAGTCGCTTTTGCATGGCCGTCGTCCCAGAAAGAAGCCTCTTCTGAAGCTGGCTCACAAGAAAGCCCACAAACAGTTTGCTGAAGACAACCTGTCCAAGAGCATGAATTACTGGAACCATGTCCTGTGGTCTGATGAGACTAAGATAAACTTGTTTGACTCAGATGGTGTCCAGCATGTGTGGCGACGCCCTGGTAAGGAGTACCAAGATTGTGTTTTGCCTACAGTCAAGCATGGTGGTGGTAGTATCATAGTCTGAGGCTGCATGAGTGCTGCTGGTACTGGGGAGCTGCGCTTCATTGAGGGGAAACATGGAGTGGCCAAGTATGTCTCCAGACCTGAACCCTATTGAGCACCTGTGGGGCATCCTCAAGCGGAAGGTGGAGAAGCACCACGTGTCTAACATCTAGCAGCTCCGTGATGTAATTATGGAGGAGTGGAAGAGGATCTCAGCAACAACCTGTGCAGCTCTGGTGATTTCCACGCCCAGGAGGATTAAGGCAGTGCTAGATAACAGTGGTGTTCACACAAAATATTGACACTTTGTTCACAGTTTTGACATGTCCACTTAGGGTGTACTCACTTTTGTTGCCAGTTGTTTAGACAATAATGGCTGTATGTTGAGTTATTATAGAGGACAGTAAATCTATACTGTTATAAAAGCTGCACATTGACTACTCCTAATGTATATACAATTTTCATTTCTATGGTATTGTTGCTTGAGAAGATACACTAAAATGGTAGCTGAACTGTGAGGTGTACTGAGATACTGTGTGTGTGTTTTATATATATATATATATATATATATATATATATATATATATATATATATATATATATTGCTTGTCATGTCACACACCGCAGCGCTGTATGACTGATGATCTGCTTTTATTTCAGTTTTCCTTTTTTATTCAAAATATTTACTAATTTGTTAACTATAACATGAAATATCTGATATTCCGATTGTCAAATATGTGAAAGTGGATGTGTTTTGCTGTTTAAACAACTTTATAATGATTGCGTTAGTTGAGCTATACACGTTATGGGCGTCGCCATGTTAGTTTGTGCCGCAGGTTCTGTTGGATTCACAACATCTTATATGTATTTAAACATCCGAAACCTAAAATAAACATTATGTGGTTGAAAACACTGCATATTTGTGATATGAAAAGTGCTGCGCACGTCCATCTCTGGTTTAGAGATGGACGCTCACATTTGAATTTGGCAATTGATCACGTGATGCACTGCACTGAACGTTCTAATCACACCGGTGTGATCGTACGCGTCAAAGGGATAAAGTAATAAAGTAAAATAATGAATAATAATTATATAATAGCGAAAAATTTAAATACACCCCCCCACCCCCGACGATATCATCGTCCATCACGATGTTTTACTGTAAACATCGTCAACTGCCAATTTAGGGGACATCGCCCAACCCTAAAATGGTCACTATGAATTGTCATTTTGTAGAAAAAAGATGTGACATCTTCATTTGCAAAGATGTTTAGAATATAATATAATTTTTGGATAAATTATTTGTTAAAATAAATATATTGTACTGTTATAACATGAGTTTGTGCTTTTTGGAGTGCAATGAGAGAAATGCATTACTAACCAAAGCAATTTCTTCAGTGTCCAGATTTACAGGACCATCCTGCTGCCTACTCCGATAGTTTTAATGTCATTGTGCCCTTGAACTCCAAGCTTAACTTCTATTTCCTCAAGGTACAACTGTAGTGTGACTGGCGTTGTGTTCGGACTTCTCTGGCGGTGTGTGGCTGTGCGTGTTCAGATTGAATTCCTCAGATTAATGCAAATCAAATCTCATTGACTGTGAATAAATAGGTGACAATACATCGTTTAAGGTTTAAATACTCCCATTTGATTAGATGATTCATCCATGTAAAATTACTGTAATGATGGGGCAGGGTCAGAGGGAATTTTCTGGAATTATAATTGTTTAATTCCTGCATCAGGTCAATCTGAGATTTGTTCAAAAAGCAGAGGGCTCTGGCTTAAAGCGTCTGTTACCAACACTTGGATTATTATTCTTAAACCAGTGCTTGTGGCCTCATTAGTAGATCAGGTAAGGTGTCGAAGCTTGCCCTTTGCTTTGAATAACACTTCACTCCTGGGAGGCATGAACTTATTGCTCTGTGAAGTGTTTCACTCACAATAATTAAGAAAAGATCAGTCAGTTTATATTGGATACATAATGAGCAACGTTCACTGTTAGAAATATTGTCTTGTCTGATTAATTGTGAGCACACTGTTAATTAAATGAAGCAGAAAAATGTACTCTGCATAGGATTTCAAATTTTCTGGGTTACAGCCGACATATGAGTCAACCTGACCTAAAAAATTAAAATGTTATTGATATATAAGAATGAACTTGTTCATGTACGTGCATTTTACATGTTCACACATTATAATAAGGCATCTGGACACAGATGTGAACAAATGGGTCTAAGGTAATGGAAAAAATCTCTGTGTACAGAAAGCAGTGCATTTATTTGTTGTTGGTTTTTTTTTTTTTTTTTTAACATGAGTAAATGAACATTTCTTGTTTCAAGGCTTGTGCTAGTCGGCTAAGTGTGTACCTCTTGCTTTTGCTCTTGTTACTCTGCTGTTACTAAGCAACCATCTGCAAGAGAGCTACTGTCACTAGACGTGAATCATATTAGTGTTTATTATAGAACTTTTTTAAGATCAAGGTCGTAAATAAGCATTTACATTTCTGCATTTTTAAAGTGTGAACAAAAGTTCTTAGTAGGAGGGCCAGAACTAAAAGAGGAAGTATGTAAAAAAAGAACTGTAAGAGGCATAAATACACAGCTCCAGTAATGTAGTCAGCCGCAATGTTAGGCAAACCATGTGCTATTACAAGGTTCACATTTTATAGTGAGTTTAAAATAAGATCAGCTGTTTTTTTTAATATGGTAACTTTATAAAAAAGGTCCATAACTTTTTTGGGTTAAAAATAATTCAAAATAAATTTGAGCAAGTACATAACCAGCCAGTGTTCAAAACTGTCTCCTTACCTTAGCTCGATTCACAACGGTAAGCTTGTGATAATGTTTTCTAATTCGAGTGGCACTGGTAGGTTTCAACGGGAAATTGGTTTGCATCATTACGTCACGTTTGTTTACATAATAAACAAGTCCCAGCTAGTAGGCTATATCGCATCATATACTGCAGGTGATGGATCATTTATAGTCTTTTCTCACAGCAGATGGAATAATTAAACTTACCGTTTTGATGGCGGATTGTATGGTATGACAAATTGACAATTAGAGATTATACTACAGAAATTGAAATCTACAGGTAACACTAATAAAGACTAAATGCACGTAGTGACGCAATGCTGATGTTAACATAATTTAAGAAACAAAGTATAACAATAATAATAATTTGCACCGTTTGATGTGATATGAGCTAAGCGATTGTTAGATTTAATCACCATTGTTAGTTATTAGGGGTGTGACGAGATCTCGTGGCACGAGATCTCGCGAGACTAAACTGTGACGAGATTTCTCGTCGAGGCGAAAAGTAGTCTCGTGATGTTGCCATGACAGAGTGTTAGGATGATTAGGAAAGAATATGCCACCGCTACGTTTACATTATGCCTCCACTGTCGTTTTGCTTTGTATTTAAATAAAAAAAACCATTTAATTCAGTTGGATAACGGTCGCCGCCGCTCCATATTTACAGAGTACGCGCGACCGTTTAAAAGTGAAAGTAAACGCGCGCGCGCGCATTCAAACGTGATTTCAATACCCCGCATTTTGAAAGCGGCTCACTGATGAATACAGATATCTCTCAATATGAAAGCTATTTTAGGCTGGGCAGTGTAGTTGTAACCATCTCTCAGCTCTGTATCAAAGAAAAATTTGGTCTTATTTGATCTTTGAATATTGAGAGAGTGCGATTATGGGTGCACTTATTGTAAAGTGTTACCATAAAAATGAATAACAGTGGTATTTACTAGTACAAACAATAAGGTTTCATTTGTTAACATTAGTTAATGCACTGTGAACTATCATGAACTAACAATGAATGACTATTTTTATCAACAAAGATTAATAAATACTGTAGCAAATATATTGCTTGTTGTTAGTTGATGTTGGTTAATACATTAATGTTAATAAATGAGACCTTATTGTAAAGTGTTACCATTTTTATTTATACTGTTTTTATTTCTGTGATCAGATTGTGGAGAGGAGTTCAGTTAGGAGGTCAAAAGCTGTAGAAGCTCATAATTCATGTACAGTAAGATCTGAAGAGAAGCCAGTCAGTTGAGTTAGTGGCAAAACCTTTTACATTACTTGAGTATTGTTGTCTTTTACTGCATATGATAATTCAGTCTCAGAAAGTAGAACTGAAATGACATTCATTACAAAATGATTAGTTAAAACATTTCAAATACACCTGCAGAATATTTTTTCTAGTCATGTATTTCGCCATCTTGTCTCGTCTCGTGAACTCAATCTCGAGTCTCGTCTCGGCTCGTGAGATACTGGTCTCGTCACACCCCTATTAGTTATCAACACAAACTTTTGATTTGAATGTATCAGTGAATGTTAAAATTAACATTAAAGGGTTCATCCAAAAATGAAAATTGTCATTACTCACCCTTATGTCGTTTCAAACCCATAAGACTTTTGTACGTCTTCAGAGCACAAATGAATATATTTTTAATGAAATCTGAGTGATTTCAGTCCCTCCATTGACAGTTTACGCAACTACCAATTTGATGCTTCAAAAAGTTAATAAAGAGATCGTATAACTAATCCATATGTATTGAGCGGTTGAGTCCAAATTTTCTGAAAAAACACAATCGCTTTATATGCTGAATGGATTTAATTTAGGCTTTTATTCACATATAAACATAGGTATGTTCACGCCATGTCATAATTACTGTAACAATTCTGAACTAAAAGCCTTCATGTGCTTGTAGAACTAATTTTGAGAGCTACGACTTGTACCACGTAACCACTGCAGATTTAAGGTGTGCGCGGCACTGTTCAGACCGATCGGTGTATGACGTCAAAGTACAGCGTGAGCAATTTGAAAGCATTATTTACGGTAATTACGACATGGTGTGAATGCCGCACATCAACACACACATTCGTTATGGTAGACGGAAGCTCAATCCTGTTTGCTTGACGTACGAGAACCAATGAGGTTTCTCGTGTTATGCAGCATTTGAGCTTCCGCAAGAACCATTGAGGTTTGTTCTCGTGCGTCAAGCAGGTTCGGTTGAGCTTCTGTTCATGTTCGCTGATCAATGTTTATATGCGAATAAAAGCCTAATTTCAATCTGTTCGTTATACAAAGCGTTAAAGTCTCTTCAGAAAATTGATTAAACCGCTCAATACATATGGATTAGTTTTACAACTTTTTGAAGTGAATTTTTACAATCTTTTTGAAGATTATTTTTTGAACTTTTTGAAGTGTCAAAGCAGTAGTTGCATAGACTGTCAATAGAGGGACAGAAATCTCTCAGATTTCATTAAAAATATCTTCATTTTTATTTAGAAGATGAAAGTATTGCGGGTTTGGAACAATGTGAGTGAGAGTAAATGACAATTTTCATTTTTGGGTGAACTTGGTGACCACTGTGACCAGGGGGTCATGGTTTAGCTAGTCTGAGTGTCAGAGGTCATGACCACGGGACACCCACACACTGAACATAAGAGATGTTTTCACGTGTTTACCTACGAGATTTCTGAGTGAAGAATTCACTGTATGTTCTCTTAAATCTATACTGTAAGATTGTAGATGCAGGTGAAGTACCTCGCCGAAAAGGAAATGTTATCCTCAAAATCCAGTGACGCCTGGTTTGCCAGTGGGGTCAGTTTGACCCCAGCAATTAAAAACCTCCAGAATATGATTTTATTTTCAAAGGTTTATGTATCAGGTACTTTTATGTTTCTTCATTGACTACTCAGATAGCTCTTTAAATAAAACACCCCCCATCACCCCCGATGTATGATGTAATACTACAGGTATGGTCATGATAGGTTAGGGCCCCAAAGCAGATGAAAGTTGTTTGAAAATTATAAAACTGCATTTTATAATGACCTCAGTATTTTATTATAATATAATATAATATAATATAATATAATATAATATAATATAATATAATAATTTGCTATCAAGGGTAATAACATGCAGTATGTTTGGAGGCAAATTTGACACTCCCTTGGGACCGCCCCACTCATGGGTGGTCTCAGGATGCTTCACTCTTGGCATGACACAGGACTCATCATGGTAGCATTCACCTTTTATTTCCCTGGACTATTCATTTTCCAGATGTCTCAAACAGTCGGAAGGGGGCTTCATCAGAAAAAATAACTTCTTTCAGTCTTCTGCTGTCCAATCCTTGCTGTACTTGCAGAATTCTAGTGTGTCCTTGATGTTTTTCTTGGAGAAAAGTGGCTTCTTTGCTGCCCTTCTTCACCAAGCCACTGTCCAAAAGTCTTGACCTCTCTGTGCCTACAGATACACACCTGTTGCCAGTATTGAGCTCTGCACATGGTTCAGGATTGACTCTTCAGGAGGTGACCGTCCTGCCGCTTGCTGGACACTCTGGGATGTTCTGAAGGCTTCATCATTGCAGTTGAATTTCTCAACTTGAAGTTCTTGATGATCCAGTAAATGGTTCTTTCAGATGCTTTGCATCAAAATGGCCTCACATGCAAAGAAATTGCTGCAAAGCGATGATGGGTACATGTCTGTCTTTAGAGGTAACCATTGAAGACGCAAGAACACAATGACTGGAAGCACTTCTTCCTCCTGACTAGAACTTGTTTGCACTTTCCCATGTGCTGATGTGATTAGTGAAATTATGCTAGCTGATAACTTTTTACCAGGACCTCAAACAGGTCTTTTTTTTTTTTTTTTTGCCAATCAAGCATGTATATACTGTAAATACTGTATGTAAAATGCATCTGATCAACACCACAACTGAAGCAGCAAACTTTTAACAAGCAGTTCATCTAATGAGGGTTTCTGAGACTACAACCCACTGCAGAGAACCACCAAAACTTTTGGCCATGGCTTTACCCTATCATTTAAGTGGGGGGCGGGACCATAATAAATTGCCATTTTTGAAAGGTAATGTACCTCCTTGTGGTTGAGAGACAACAGAAGAGAAAACACTAAGAATCTCATTCTGAGCAGGATGTCTCAAAATTAGGATTCTCCTCATCTATGTTTTTGTCAGAATTATGACACCCCCACCCCCCCCGATGACAGTGTTTCTTGCAATACTTCAGGTATGGTTATGATAGGTTAGGGCCCTAAAGCAGATGAAATGTATAGGACTGTGTACAGGACAAAATATGTCATCGTGAAAAATTTATGAAACATTTATGTTTACCTAGTTGTCCCCATTAAATGACGAAAAAGTAATCAAATATGAAGCAAAAAAAAAAACATTTTTAGAGGCGTTAAACATTGCGTGGGGTCAAATAGACCCCAAAGATAATACGAGGGCTAACAATTGCAGCTGGCTAATTGAGTATTATATTCTGATAGCCTTGAAATTGCCTGTGGGCACTAAAAAGTGAATAGACATGCTCCAAACAGATGTACACTGGGAGTGTCTGATTGGAATGGCTGTTGACATCTGATCGCATGCCGGTCTGTTGTTGTAGTGATATTTTCCCATCCCTAAACATGACGTTGAACAAAACGAACTGTTATTGGTCAATTGCTTTTGGCCAAATGAAACGGCTATCTGCTTAAGTTGAGTCGTGGCGCAATAAATACTGGTCTGTTTGTTTCTTCTGAGAATACCATCTCAACATCCATTTGTGAGCACATTTTTATGTACATCACATTTCTGTCAGGATCACTATCGTCAAAGATGATTGACATTTAGCATACAGTTTGGATTGGTGGTATGGTTCTGTTATGGGCAAGAACTCCCTGCCCATCCATTCAGACTAGCATGTGATGGAGCAGGGAGAGCAGCGATAACCCCCCTAAGGGTAAATGGAACAAAATCAACATAATTGTACTGAAGATATCATTTAATGTTCAATAATTTAATGTGCAACATAATTCGAGAAATTAGACTGATTCAAAGGGGAATCAGAAGGCCAAATCCTGACTGGACAAGAGGAGGAGCTGGGGATGGAGGAGGGTAATTAGCTCCTGAGCAACACATTAGCTGCTAATAATACTGACTGACCTTTTTATATAGGTAGACATGGATCAGCTGAGAATCAGCTGATGCAAGCTTGACTGACGTGACCTGCCAGAACTAACGCTACGCTTGATATTTAAGCAAAGCTTTTAAAAACTTGTGGTGTACACTAGTCTCTAGGCTCACAGAGTCCCGGACTGTGAGTGTATTTAGCACCGTTTGTTGTTTCGTTTTGGCATCTGCAGTTGAAGCCGGAAATGGCTCAACATTGAGTAAATGAACTTGTATACAAACAGTGTCATGCTCACAAATGTGCTGTTAATATTCGGTACAGTAGCATTCTTACTCATGTCATGTTGCTCTATGGTTTGTACATTTTAATCTGAGGATTTATGTCCTGGACACACACAGCCACACACACAATATAGTGCTCCTTCAAATGGAGGTTAATCCTCATGTTCATGGACACAATGACATTTCAAGCTGCAGTGTGAATCACAGAATAGACTTGGACAGACCTGGACAATTAGAAAATAGCTTTTGATTAGTTCACTAAAAAACAAATGTCTTTCTGTATGTGGAATGAAATATATTGATTGCTCAGAGACTCTTCACTTTTTTGCCAGATTTGTTTAGTCACATGTGCATGTCATGCAGCTAAGACTAGAGAGATCAATGGTGACCACCTAAATTGTAAATAGTTTTTTTTTTTTTTTTTCCCAATAGCGTGAAATCCAGGTGAGGGATCGGAGTTTTGACCCTGCAGCCTACTATGAACTTCCCAGAGAGACTGGAAGTGGGGCAGTTGGCAGGAGTGAAAACCTAATTAGTCAAAAGTGACATGTTTCCACCACCCTCCCTCTGCATTAGAACTTTTTCATTTGGCTGTCTGGGCAAAGGTTGCCCATTTCCTGGGGGCAGATTCATCTTAAGAGCAATGCTAGTGGATTCTGAAGACACTCTCTTTTGAGTGCTGTGGAATTCACTTTATAACAGTCATGCTGCCAGTCCATCTGTGGCCTGTGACATTCCTGTGGTTTCTGTGATGTACTACTGCAAACAGACATTTTATATTTCTTACAATACGTGTCATTTACAGATTTTCACCCTAGATATTTATTTAGAGGTATATTTCACAGATTCCATCTGAACAATCTGTGTCATTTCTACTATACTGTACATTTTCATATGCCCATATTTGTCTTAATAAATGCACTCTCATGAATGCTTTCATTATAACTAACAGTGCAACATGATGTAAATTCAAATATTCAAATTCAAGAGATTCTTTGTGCAGTGTAGACAGCATCATTGATTATAATGGGAGGTTTGGCTAATAGTCCAGAACTCAGTCACTGATAAATTTGTGCTGTGTGATTGACAGCTCCGGCAATTATAAAGGGAGGGTTCTTTGATTGCTTTCTTTAGGCTATGTAGTTTAATCACAATTTAAATAACAGATTATTTTCATGCTACTAAGATAAAAAAAAAGAAAGTTGACCGTTTAGTCACTGGCTTGACTTACTGATGCATAAACGGCAATAAACGAATTTGAGACAGAATGTCTGACTGTACGTTACATATCAGAATCACTGATCACAGATTAGGCATTAGAATTAACATGGTTACTTACATGTTGTGGCATTACTATCGGGTCCATATCTTACAGTAAAAGTCTGTTTGCAAAGCCTGTGCCAAAATTGTCCTGAATCCACAGTAAAATGTACCAAACAAACAAATGATGCTCTATTAAGGCATTCACATAGTTAAAAATAAATAACCACTTTCATAGCATTAGGATCCTTTGGAAGGTAATGTTATTTTTAGTCACGTGATTCTGTGTATCCTCCTCTCTCACTAACGTGACATTGGGCGGGGCCAAAGACGTGATGATGTAGAAGTAGGCGTTGATTTGATTCTGCAGAGGTGGTCTTTTCGCACTATTATGTCAATGTGACAAAATCTGAATCTTTTTTTTTTTTTTGAGTTTCGTTTTAATAAAAGCTGTTGTTGGACTAACCAGGAAGTTTTGAGTTCTGGAACTTACAGGATGTTAAATGTCAAAAGATCAAGGAAAATTTGATTTCTCAATTCATGACCCCTTTAATCAGAAAACTTTTGTGTTCCTCCAAATCTTGGCATTCTCTTGCAAAAAAGTTTTGTCTGACTGAGAAACTTTAGCCAAATTTTGCTCTTTACCATCCTGTTCACTTTCTTGCCATTGTGTAAATTAGTATGCACATTATCCTCTCCAGAGCAAATTTCTGAAATTCTGCATTTTGCGTCATCTGGCGTAGCCTGGTAATACCAGACTCTGCTACTTCACTTTGCTTCGTAGACAGAGTCTGGAATGGCATAATAGAGAAGTGTTTTCTCTCTCGCTAGGGGACGCTTGTCTGAAGTTTAAAATCATTGGTTACCCGTAAGCCAATCAGATACGTTTAGTTATGACGTATGTTATCCGCCTGTACAGCCCCATCGAAGCACAGACATCATGCATCTAACTCAAATCTGTGATTGAACTTCCACTGTAAACCTGTTGTAAACACATGATGATGTGAGCGAAATACCGGAGTGAACATGGCTGTAAACGACTTTTGCAGATTATGCGAAGTTAATGCATCCCGAAGTTTGCATCCCGTGTCTCGTTTCCCATTTCCGCGGTCGTTTCGGTTTTCGATTTCTCTAACCTACAATGTAAAACTCGGCGCTTAGCATCTACGTCACGGCTCTCAGCCCGCCCTCTGTTCGTTGATTGGCCCGGCTGTTTCCAGACCGGTGGCAAACACAAAGCTATGACGCTGTATCAGACTGAGTACAGAAGCGAAATGAAATTGAGCGGAAGTAGGAAGTCTGACGTAGTCAGGCTACATCTGGCGCACTTTAGCTGACAAATAAACCAGGAACTCTAGGTGCAGGTAACTTGGGGAAAAGTACACATTCTTTATTTACTTGTACCGGTACTATCAACTTTGTAAAAATTAATTGAAAATCTATGAACTTATCATTTAAAGGTGCAATGTGTAAATTTTAGCGGCAACTAGTGGTGAGGTTGCGAATTGCTCAGTCCACCGCTCACCCCTCCCTTTCGAAGCACATAGAGAAGCTACGGTGGCCAACACAGGACAAAGATGTTGTCGTCTGAGACAGCAGAGAGTAGCCAGTCAAGCAATTAGGTTTCTTCTTTCTTTTAACAAAGAACGGTCTCTGCTTCTAATAAACCAGATGACTATTACTACTACTACTACTACTACGTGCATATTCAATGTAGTGACAATACAGGCTGCCTCTAAAAAACACCAACAAAGAACAATAACAATAACAATAACATAGTGACGAAACACGCTCTGTAGAGCAGTTTGTCCATTTAGGGCTACTGTAGAAACATGCCGGTGCAAAATGGCGAATTAACATGTAAGGGACCCACTGTCTATGTAGATAGAAATGGCTCTCTAAGGTATTAAAAACTAAGGTAATAAATGACGGTTCATTATGTAAGGTCTTTATACACCACTGAAAACATAGTTATGTATATTTATATTGCAGTTCTGTCAGTAGATCCTCCTAAAATGTACACACTGCACCTTTAAATTAATGTACAATGTAGGCATATTCATTTTGTGACCGTTGCAGAGTTCAAAAGGTGCTGCATGACAGGAATGACCCAACTACTGACCAGCACAGCCCTTTTTTTTTTTTTTTTTTTTTTTTGAAGATTTAAAGTAGCAATTTTAACTAGAGGTGAAAGAGACTGCACCACCTCTCTTGATTCAGATCACACTCTGTTTTCAAACAGCGTAGTATGGTTCTGATGTGCGCTCCATGTTGCCAGTAAGCATTACGGATCCAGCATTTCCTAAGCAGTAGATGTTGATGTCTGCGTGTGGTGAGCTGGCGTGTTGGGGCTGCATTTCTTTAGAGAGGCACCAGATGAAAATGACCAGGATCAGCACATCTGGCAGGGCTGCGCCTTTCCCTCTGTTTAATATGCGTAGGAACCCACATGGATTGGGTGTAAAAACTGGAATGAATAATTGATGCGGCGTGGTGCCACAAAGCACTTTCTTTCAGCTAATTGGATTTAAAGAGAGAGGGATAAAATATTATCATTCAGCCTGTGTGCGCTGAAATGGTCGGAGAGGTAGAGAATAATAGCATCTGCACCTCGCTCATTAATCCAGGTTGCCAACTTGTTAGAGGCTGAGTATTTGATGTTTTAAGGGGCACTGGCACGGTACATTCTGGCATAGATGCGAAACTCTGATGATTCTCTCACTGCTGACCTCCTTTACATTTAGCTGCATCTAATTTTCTCAAACTCATGACTAATGCTGCATCTTTTCCAGCGATTCATGTCACTCTCGGAGAGACGTTGCGGCTTCAGCTAAGATTCCGATGAGCAATGCTCTTCAGAACATGAGGGACAAAGCACTCAGATGTAATGCCTGGGAATTAAGTTTGTTACTAATATAAGCCTGAAGATGAGTACATCTCCAAATAACCACATTTTCTGCGGACAGGTTTGGCTAGAGTGGTGCAGTCTGGGTAAAATAACGAGAAGCACAAAACAGAGGGATGTAAGTGGGTGGAGATAGAGAGAGAGGGAGTCAGGAGAGTGTCAGAGAAAGCCAAAATAAGAGGAGAAAGTCTGAAATGCAGCCCGACGGGCATCTTGTTTCTCTATACGTTGAGGAGATAAACAGGAAAGCATACATTGTGAGCTCTGCTGGGCTGTGAAAATAAAATCCCAGCGGACAGGAGAGAACAATTTGCAGCCATGCTCTTGTGAAAGGTTTCTTCAACATACTGGCAGGCAGGAGCATTCCATCTGTTGGCTAATGAAAAAAGAATGGAGAACAAGAATAGGACAACACAGACACCACACTAATAACACGGTATAGCATCACCATGTATATCTTAGTTCAGCAACTGTAAAACCCCTGTAGATTGATTTTGAAGCAGTGGTGGTTTGTCAGAGGAGGCGAGGGAGGCTGAGGCTCCTCAGAGATTCATTAAAGTTCACTAAAGTGATCAAATGAACTCTTTTCATCAATTTTCATCACTTACTAATGTGTGTAACTCAGATGCATAAAATGCATAAAGGTCTTTTTTTTTTTTTTTTTTTTTCTTTCATGTCTGTAGCCTTGGAATTTTTAATCACTGCATGAAGGCTCCTCTGATTAGTAAATCGACCAATCAGAATGGATTCGAATGATGCAATTAGGGCTGGGAGGACGCGTCAACAAAATTGATTGTCGATTACGCACTGTTTATGTTCATCCCGAATTCCCGGTCATGTTTCACACAAAACAGAACTCTACAGCAATTGCTAATGGCTAGCATGGCAGTGCCGCTTAATACCAGCCTACACATTTTCAGGACACACAACCGCATTCAGCGACGGTATCAAAAATGGTGATGTCCAAAACATCGAGAAGTTTCATCACAACGACAGCGTGTTATTAAATAAACAAGTCCAATTGAAGTGCGAGTTCATCCATCAGATATTTTAAACAACCAACAAGGACTTTAAATGCTTAGTATCCGAGTGCAGAAAGTACGTTTGAGTTGCGCAGCTCGCTTTCACTACAGCCCCAGTGGATCTGCGGATGAATGCAAATCATTTCTCTGTCTCCGTGAGTAAACTTGCGCATTGATTATACAGTTCACTGTGGCTCTCACATTATATATGACGTGGTAGACTACTAGTTGTCCAGTGCTGTTCCATTGATTCAGTGTTGGTTTGTCGAGAATGCGGTTTTGAGTCCTGAAAATGTTTCAACACTTCAGCATTTAAAAAAAACAAACATTTCAGAATCCTGGATTACAATGCATCATGATTGTCCCAAAGCCTTGTTAATGTGCATAAAGACTTCATCCTAGTCTTTAAGGGGGCTTTCACACTGGGCTTGTTTGCTGCGTTGGTCTGGTTTCAAACCTGTTTACAGGTGTTCATTTCAAATCCTGTCATTACGAAATTGCACAGAACGTCTTGTGTGGGTAAAAGCAAACTGTTTAATTATGTTATGACAATGTAGTATAGTAGGGCTCAACTAAAGTTGTATTCGTTGGCAAAATGGTAGCCAATGTTAGTAGTGTTATACAAATAGTTTTTAGAATAAAAAGCTGTTGATTTGGTGGAAATAAGGCTAACAACGTTAAAATCAAAACAAGTCAGCCATGTCAGGCTTATTAACAGTCCCAAGCTGCTTATATCGATGAAGGTTATCATAACACTACTTTTAGTGTTCATACACCCATTTTGATCTCAAAAAGGTGAATTCTCACCTAAAGGTGAGGAGTTTACATCTGTGAATACATACACATATTTAGCTGTTGTCACAGGCCAGTTGATTGGCTTGCGGTGGGATAATGTGCCATAGGTTGCCAACCTTTGCTGTAGAGCAGCGTTTCTCAAAGTGTGGGGTGCACCCCACTGGTGGGGAATAGAGACATGACAAGTGGGGTGCGATAAACGAGAGGAAATTTGTTCATTTTTGTGCCCATCTCTATTAAACTTTTAAACAGTACGGTCTCATATATGGGAGAACGTTCAGAGACGTCACTAGACAAAAACTGTGCTTTTGTGCTTTGGGTGGCGCTGAGCCAGAGACGGACGCACTCAGCAGCGCTTGTCATTTATCACAACTATTCAGTGTTTTCAACAACATTATGATTATTTTAGGTTTCAGACATTTAAATATACATAAGCACTAGTAAAACAATACATTTAGAATTTGTAAAGTACACACTGATGTTTATGGAAGCAGCAATAACAATCAATTTGCCGACGTCATTTATTAAGGCCGTGTGTCCACCAAAGCGTTTTTAGCCAGCGTTTTCTCTTTGTTGATGTCGCTGTACAGCAAGAATGTTGTGACAGTTGGTCGGTGTTGTATTTGTCCTGCCCCTCCTCCATTCTGATTGGATGGCTGGCTAAAAAGTGACAGTGACGAGCGCAGCGTTTTACTCAAAGTTGAACATTCTTCAACTCTAGGCGACCAGTAAAAAACGCTGAGCTCTCAGCGCTTGAGCGTGAAAAAGACGCTCAGCGCCTCGTTACACTCCTGGCGTTTAAAAAACGCGGCGTTCCCATTGAAAACAATTGAAAAAGTACGCTAGCAGCTGGAAAAAACGCTCTGGTGGACACACGGCCTAACGTTTTTAAACAACAAAGCACACTCACTTAGGCCGTGTGTCCACCAGAACGTTTTTAGCCAGCTGAAAACGCTAGGCGCTCTGCTTAAAATGCCCGTCTGTGAGCGCTTGAGAGCGCTTCTGCAGCGCAGCGTTTTTTTCCGTTGAGACGCTTTGTTGCTATGATACGGAATATCTGTGGCACTGTTACTTATAACTGATTTTGCAGGTAATTTGTTTCAGACTTAAAATGTTGACACAATGTGAAATTACTGTGCTATGTATTTTCGGAGAGCAGCAATATTAATTTCTCATCCATTTTGTTCCGTTCTCTGTTTGTTGATGTTGTACAGCAAGAATGTTGTGACAGTTGGCCGGTGTAGTATTTGTCCCGCCCCTCCTTCACGCTGATTGGACGGCTGGCTAAAAAGTGACAGTGATGAGCGCAGCGTTTTACTCAAAGTTGAACGTTCTTCAACTCGAGGCGACCAGTAAAAAACGCCGAGCTCTCAGCGCTTGAGCGTGAAAAAGACGCTCAGCACCTCGTTACGCTCCTGGCGTTTAAAAAACGCGGCTCTCCCATTGAAAACAATTGAAAAAGTACGCTAGCAGCTGGAAAAAACGCTTAGGTGGACACACGGCCTTACACATACTTGATAATCGGAATATCAGATAGTTGATGACATGGTAAGCAAGTTTGTGAATATTTTGAATAAAAAGAGAAACAAATTAAAAGCGTTAGGCTATGTCTGTAAAGCATGACGCATCGCCATGGAAACGGGAAACGTTCTAAAATGATCATGTAAAAAAAACTCAGCTAGAAGAATATAATTTTTATATAATAAATTATAATGCAAAGTGATATAATTGCACTTTTATTTTCTCTATTTGAACGTTTTAATGCTGTTATTTGATGTTATGTTTTTAAAATGTGATGTTAATAAAATAAATGTTAACATTTTTACCATTAAACTTAAAGCCTAGTTTATTATCATTTTGTTGGGGCGATTGGAGACAGGTGGGGCTCAGAATCCTTCCCTACCTCCAAAGTGGAGAATGGCAGAAAAAGTTTGAGAAACACTGCTGTAGACAAATTCGTAATATTGTATGTTGCTGAAAGGTTAGACCAAAATATTAATTATGAAAACTTTTTTAAAGGAGTGGTTGTTTTTTTTTTTTTTTTTTTTTTTTTTTTTTTTCCTAGGCTTGATTTTGTTTTTGGGGCGCAGTTTAACAGTCTTAATGCTTCGTTTTTTTTTTTTTTTTAAAGCCGTATTTTTCATATATTTTACCTTTATTCTACACATCTGTTTCCATTGTCATTCGAACGGCTCGTTTGACTTCCTGCTTCTGTAATACCACTCCCTCCGAAATACGCAATGTGCTCAGATTGGTTAGCGGGCCCAGTGTATCCAGAGCCATCGTGATTCGCTGAAGCATCCGGAAACGCCACGCCCCTTACCATTCGTTGTTACCAGAGCCTTTACAATAAGCTTCAGTGGAAATGTAAATAATGGGGTCTATATTGCTGTATCAAATTGATGAAGAGGGTCTAGCAGAACCTCTGCAATCACGGCTTTTAAAGGGATAGTTCACCCAAAAATGAAAATTTGATGTTTATTTGCTTACCCCCAGAGCATCCAAGATGTAGGTGTCTTTGTTTCTTCAGTAGAACACAAATGATGATTTTTAACTGCAACCACTGCCATCTTGCGCTCATTGAAGTATATGCGCAAGACATCACTGCCGTTGTCAGAGCGCGATCAGACCTCACGAATCGAGTGATGAATGCAGTTGGACATAGTGGTGTTTTAGAGGTGTAAAATGATATAAATACTGTTCGGTTTCTCGCACAAACCAATCGCTTCGTGTCTAAGGACATCAATGTGTCGTCACGAGCCGCAGGGTTTCATTTGGATTTGTCTGTTGTGTTTTATTTACTCTTATAGTCCAAGTTCCCGCTGACATGCATTATACCACTGACAGACGGCAACAGTTGGAGTTAAAAATCATCATTTGTGTTCTACTGAAGAAACAAAGTCACCTACATCTTGGATGCGCTGGGGGTAAGCAGATAAACATCAAATTTTCATTTTTGGGTGAACTATCCCTTTAAAGGATGTTTATGAATGGTATTTCATTTTGTATTTGTGTCAAAGTGTTCAGATATGCTGTCACTGCTGTTTGTTAGCTTTCAATATATGGTTTTATCCTGATTAAAGCTTTACTTCAGCCGAATACATGACTGAGTCGTCGCAGTTTTGTACAGGTAGCGTTTAATTTATAGCATGAACAACTGTTTGTCTATGAACATAGAAGTTTGTTGCCGTTTGTTGAAGTATGCAATAGAATTTAGCTAACTGGCTAGCGAAGCAAAAACGCGTTGGTCTTTGTTTACGTCCTTGATGCAACCAAAAAAAAAAAAAAAAAAAAAAACAGAACTATACATTTAAAAGACATGTACAAACAGTAAAACGTACTTACAGTTTGAAGCCAATAAACAGCAGCTTCTGCTTTTAAAGCGGGAACTGCTTCATCTTTCAGTAAAAGCCTTTGTGCAAATCCAGCATTAAACTCGTGTAGATTCTGGAAGCTGTCATCAGTGCCGCATCCAGTGTAGAAAATATCATTTATTATTATAATGGGTTCTATTATCTTTTGATGCGTCGCACCACTCGTGTCTGGTGTACACATTTCTTCAGCATGCCACGCGACATGGCCTTGCCCACTTTGTTGCGTGTTCCCGGGGGCGTGTTTAGCAGGGTTTATGATGTCACCAACCCGGGAAGAAGCTCGTTGTAGTCCAAACCGGTCGTTTTTGTAGGCATTAAACTGCCATAACTTTAAAAGACAGTATCTCCATTTGCATTGAACTTTCAGTGCTGTAACTTTGCAGATACTGTTTATGCTGTTTATGCTCAAGTAGCAACATTGCACACTAACTAAAGTTGAAGTCAAATTGCATTGAACCACCCCTTTAAAGATATCAGGAATAAGCCTTCCTGGAAAATTCCCTCACAGATCGTCACTGTTGGATAAAAAGAGATTTAACAACTGAATAAAGGGTAGGGCCCATGAAAACAACATATAAAATCTGTGTTTGAACTTTCTGAACCATTAGCAAGAGAGGCAAAGAAAATTGCCCATGAAGCTCTTTAGGGCCAAACTTTTCAAGTCACCCTAACGCTATAGTACTAAAATGAAATTGTCAGGTAGCACCTTTCCATATTTATAAGGGGGAATGGCTGTGACTTTCTTGACCCTAATGCTTGTTTTCACTGGATTACAAAGCAGGGATGACTAGCAACGTTTGTCTTCAGGTGAAGCTGAATGGCAACCATGAGAGAGCACATTCTCTCAAAGACTGACAGATTTCAAAGAGTTTACCAGTCACCTGCAGGCTGTGGGAATCACAATGAGAATCTGGATGTCTTTTAGGATGAGATAGAAAAAGAAAAAGAAAGAAAGGAAAGGGAGCACAAAACAGAAGGAGTCACATAAAGGAAGAGAATCATGACTGAATTACAGCAGAGAAACCTACTGGGGGTGAAAATCTCAAACACGTCAAACAAAATAATAAAATACCAAGATAAAAAATAAATTACATTTGCATGAAGACAATTAAGCCTGTTTTGAAATGTGTAAATTTACCCACACATTCTCATTACTGCATTGTTTTATTTATTTAGTGAATACCATTGGTGATACTTATTAAATTCAAATTGGATTCTCATTACTTTAATATAATTTTACTGTATTGCAATATAAATAATGGAATGATTTTCATATTATGTTAATATTGTAAAATGTGCTTTGTGCATAATATAAATTAAAGACTGTACAAAATACTAATGTATTATATTAATTGTAATTATATAAAGTGTATATATTTTTTTGCATTACAATAAAAAGTGAGATTTTTTATTTTTTTTTCACATTACAGTAATAAAAATTTGGGAGGCAAAATCAACATACTTCTCATAAAATATTGAAAAGGATTTAATTATCCAAAATTTAAACTTTAATTTTATTTGTAAAAAAATATATATATATAATTCTTATATAATTATATATAATTCTTATTTCTTCCTCATGATTTTTGTGACATTAACATGTTATTGACAGGGTTTGTGTGACAAATTATATTATATTATATAGTGAGAGGAAAAAAAAAAAAAGAAGCTGCTTCAAACATTTTGCATAAATCTTTATGGAACAAGGGAATGGACCATTTCAGTTTTTGTAATTTGTATTCATAAATTTAAAATGAACCTTTAAAAAAAAAAATAAAAAAAAAAATTAATACAAATTACATAAACTTAAATGGTCCATTTTCTTGTTCCATTAAGCTTTATACAAAATGTTTGATGTTTTTTATTTTCCCCCACTTTCAATTCTTTTCCCTCAATGAAAGGTTAGAACATTCTAATTTTATTAATTTAAGATCAAAAGGATAAACAATGCAGATTTATTTTTAGTCATCTTTGATCATATTTACCAAGGGTGCCAATAATTCTGACCACTAAGGCTGCACGATATATCGCATGAGATTGTCACGCGCATTTCATCAGTAAAGCCGGTTCCCTGATTACCGCTAAATCGCCGTCACCTGCTTTCAAATTGAGAGGCATTTAATAGACAGAGCCGTAGTTCACTGATATCGCGTTCATTATCGAAGGCGATTCATCTGCGATATGAACGCGATATTGCGTGGCTTATCAGTGATCTACGGCTCTGTCTATTAAATGCCTCTCAATTTGAAAGCAGGTGATGGCGATTTAGCGGTAATCAGGGAACCGGCTTTACTGACGAAATGCGCGTGACAATCTCGTGCGATATATCATGCAGCCCTACTGACCACCACTGTAATGTGAGGATTATAACTCAATTTTTGATGGAATTTTACTATACAATTAAAATTTGTCAATCTTAAAGGCTTATTTTTTGTGCACAACTGATAAAACGGGACAAAAAAAAAAATGACATATTGTAGGCTGAGATATAACCTAAGAAAGGTCTGACGTCTCTTAAGATGACAGTTATTGACATTCAAAATGGTTCTTATTATGGTTCGGTATAGATGTTTGTTGAGGAAATGCCGTCTGACCATAGAACTGAGCACATTCACTGTTTTTTTTTTTTACGCCTTCAAGCATCTGGACATCTGTGTCTCTGTGGACTTTTAATAAAAGTCTTACATCATTTCATGCAGCAGCTGCTGCACTTAAATTCCCTGAGAGGCAGAGACCTTTTCATTGCTTTATTAATGTAATATCATTAATATACTCTGAACATCTGAGTGCCTCCTTTCCAGTTTTGGGATATTTATAGTCCTTGGCAGGAGCAGGTATCACAGAGCGAAAAAGTGAGTGTGCTCCACTGAGATATACTGTATAGGAGGCGTTTGAGGCCAGGGGGGATTATTTGTCAGGAGTAAAACACAGGGAGTATTTATCTATCAAAAGGCTCAATTCTGTTTTTTCCTCTGCAGGCCCGATAGAAAAATGGCCACAATAACCACGAGCGCTTGCTGTTGGAACTTTCTGCCTCTCGTTATCTTTTTATTAGCCATCTGTGAGGTACCAAGATAAAATACTAGAATCACGGGCTGTTTTTTTCTTCACACCAGGGTTAAAACAAGAGGTATGCTTCATTGATTGTGATATAATTAAACCAAAAGGTGGTGTGGGGGGAATCGATGCGGTTTTCACTCTCTGACAGCAACGAAGTCCACAGCAAATCACTGCAGTGTTTCTCGAACCAGCTTCAGCCTCATCAAACACTCATTAGAAATCATCTCACCAACAAAAATGTGAGGGGTTTTAAATCAGCTGATTCCAGTCAAAAATAAAATAAATCACTTCTAAACGGCTCCACACCAAAGAAAAATGCTCAAGTAAAAGAAATTAAGTTTATATGGGCAGCCAAAGTGAAGAAATAGAAAAATATTTACAAAAAAATAACTTTCCAAACACATTTATTGGGCCAATAACATTAATCAAACACAGTGTATGACCATTGTAAACAATGAAACAGAAAAAAGGCATCAGCTCTGCTCCAGAAAGTGCGCCAAGCGTAAAATATTCAATTTTTTTTTAATTTATTTTCCCTCTGATATTTTTTTTTTTTTAACTGTTTATTTGTATCTTTACATATTCATTTTCAGCATGAATAATTATATTTACAAGGCCAAGACACTTTTATTTTTTTTTCCACAGACATCACCCCATAGTCTTCTTTATGATGGTTTTTGTCTTGACAATAAACCTGCAAGGCTGCCTCTCCCTCCTCTCCACAGCGTGAGCGAGAATAAAGATTGAGAATGCAGTTATGTTTCAAGGATGTCTCTGCATTGGTAGGGTGGTTCAATGTCCTGTCCCTTTTTCCCAGATTGGTAGCAAGTTGTCCATATATACAAAGGCTAAAAACATTCAGTTCCATTTGTGAAGAGCCTATGAAATAAATGTTATATTTTTTAGTATTTTTTCCCCCCCAAAAAAGGTATCAAAACATTTGTGTAGTTATAACTGTATGTCACTAGTTTTGATTGGATGTATGAAATTGGATCTCTTTGCCAACAGTGCAAAGTCTCTTCTTGCTGGGGTTTTTGTTTTTTTTTCTTTACAATGCCCTGACTTTATCTGGCAGGACATATGTCAGTCTTCATTCTGCACTTATCCATGAGCACTTCTCTTCGTTCTCTTCCATGTAGTTAGTGTTCTTGGGCTGGTCCGCATGCTGGCTCTATTTCAGCAGCCATTCGTTCACTGTATGGGGAAAAATAATAATTATTATGTTCTTCACTCTTGATGATCACACTTCATCATAAGAAAAATAATAATTATTATAACGTTAATTTAAGCATTTATTCACGTATAAACATTCATCATTGTATACATCGGTTATGGTAAACATAAGCTCAGTCGTGCGTGCTTGTCGTACAGTATGAGAACCAATGAGGTCGTTCTCGCGTTACGCAGCGCATTTGAGCTTCTGCAAGGACCAATGAGGTTAGTTCTTACTAGGGGTGGGAATCGCAGGGTACCTCCCGATACGATATGATCACGATACATGGCTCATGATAACGATTCAGCAATTCTGTGATAATCAATATATTACTAGAAAATCCTATAATGATACATCACAATATCTGTCTAACTATGAAAACAAAATGCCAGTGAAAAGGTTAAGTGCAGGTTTTCTCTCTTTATTCGCAAAACGGATAAATCCGATCTTCGGGTCCCGTGCTATATGCAGATTTAATGGAGTTCACATCACCGAAAGAAACAAATATGAGGTGCATTTTATTGACCATCAGCTAATTTCAAAATCAAAGACCGCAATAGAAAGTGACAACAGCACTGGTCTCATTACTTCTAATGAAGGTAATTGTGTGTTAAGCCTCTGCAACTTACTTTCACTTTCACATGTGGCAGTTTGTGTGTCAGCTTGTTGAAGAGATACTCAGCTGTTCATCTGCAGCGATGCAATAGCGCTATCATATCTGACTCTCACGCGCTTCAAATTTAGTGTTTTTGGGAGAAGTAAACTTTACACATGGGGTTTCCAACAACCAGATGCATTTAGACTGATGCGTAGACAGTTTTGACTGGAATGCGTCCCAGACCACCTCCTGAAGTGGCCTGAGCGATTGGATTTAAATCAGTCTCAAATGTGTTTTGGAGGGCATTTAGACCTGGTCTTTTCACGATCGGCCAGCTATCCGATCAAAGAAAATGCATGAAGTGACCAGGTGCAAACAGACCCTTTGTGGTTCTTCACTGAGAGCTTACACAGATATACACGGGCGTTCAAAAGCAGGTGTCTATTAGCGGATCCCTAATATATGCTTTCAAACGCTCCCTTGTATATCTAATCGCTCAGTGAAGAACGTCAAAGATGTCTACGTTTGTCACATCAATGGTATAAAAGCGCGTCAAGACTTTGAACTTAAACGTGGCTGGGGCATCTATTTTACTTACACTGCTGTATGCCATCCTGTTAAAAACCTCTTTTTCTCAAGTTAACTAGCCTATGTTCATGTTTCCCCTCATTCATGTGTTGAGCAACGCTTTGAGCAGAGAAATCTTTATTACTTAAAATATCGATATTTGGCGCAGCGATATGATTCTCATATCACACAGAGGAGGACAACGATATATCGCCATATCGGTATTTTGTCCCACCCCTAATTCTTATGCATCAAGCCGGTGTGGTTCAGTTTGTTCGCTGATCAGTGTTTACATGTAAATATTATAAAAGCATGAATTCAATCTGTTCATCATGTAAAGCGATCGAGTCTCTTCAGAAAATTTGGATTAAACTGCTCAATACATATGGATAAGTTTTACAATGTGTTTATGAACTTTTTGAAGTGCCAAAGCGGTAGTTGCGTATACAGTCAATGGAAGGACAGAAATCTCTCAGATTTAATTAAAATATCTTCATTTGTCTTTTGAAGATTAAAAGTCTTACAGGTTTGGAAGGACATGAAGGTGAGTAAATGATGACAGTTTTTTAGGTGAAGTAGCCCTTTATAAGGGCTATGAAAACACACACAGTGAATATATTTATTTAGACTATAAATTCCAAAATAAAAGCTTAAACAATTACTTTTTATTCAGGAATTAAAATCCCTAAATAATGTTAACTGATAGTCCTTTTACAGTTACTGCTCATAAAATTACATGTAGAATTTTAAACCTATTTACACTGCTGTTGGACTATATTTAATGACCAACAATAAATATTTGAGCAAAATGTATATTTTAGTCAATTATTTCACGCTCATTCACTGAAGTCTGTTAAATTTAACAGAGACTTGCTTGCTGTTAGCACAAGCCTTAATGCAGAACGTAAATTCAGACTTTTACACGCAAGGATATTAGTACTTAGTTTGAAATGCTTAATACAAAGCATGTCTCATGTTTAGGACAACTTGGATTGTGCACTTTTCCTACATCACGTTTGAAAATATTTCGATATATCTTATGAAGTCAAAATTTCACCCAGGCACAACTGTCACAGAGTCCTGCAAATAGTCACGAATGCTCAAGGAGCCAACGCACGGTATTAATAACCAAAGATATGTGAACTTCTTGAACAGAATCAGTTTAAATTCAGTTATTTTGTGTAGTGGAATAATGTCTTGCCATTTTTTTCCTAGTTCTAGCTCCTGTTCTGTAAGACTCTATAACACTGTGTTCATGTTCATTGTGTAGTTTCCCAGAATGACAATTTTCTCTTGCACTCTTGAATATCACCACCTCAAGCTAAAATTTAACATTCAATTAGCCTGCAGACACCTCACTGTGCTTGCAACAAAAGAATACGTCTCCCTGGTTAAGATACATGACCTCAGATGCCTAACCAACACTAATTAAATGCCTCTATCCATTCTTTCTCCTCCAAGATATTTACATCTTTTTAACAACTCAAATGTAATAAATGGAAGGAACCCTTTTTGTATCGCTCATTTACCCGCCGGGGTGGCAAATTCAACCTCTCAAACAAATGCTGCACGACTCCGATTTATCAGTTCACTGCTGTATCAAGAGTACAAGAGAATTCTCCATAATGAAATGTTGCGATAAAACACTTTTCTTTTCCTTGTTCATGATGCTTTAGTGCTGAAACAATATCTCAGGCATTCTGGTAGAAGCACAAACGACATCTTAAGATGCTTTACTGAGACTTCTAAACCTCTTAAACAAGCTCAGTCAATAAATGATGCATGGTCAAGAGGAGATTACCAATAATTATCTGAACAGGAGGACAGGAGTTACCGGCGAGTTTATTTTATATATTACACTGATTTTCTGTATACATGACATATTTAAGGAAATGGGTAATTATATGGTTGTTTTTTGAGGGTAAATATTGCTTGTAAGCTACTGAATTATTAATTTCACTCATCTAATATGTTCAGAGTTCTCGTTTAAGTGCTCATGTTCTTGAGTGTTGTATAACAGTAAAACATAGCTTATTATTAAACCTATTGAGCTATCTGGTTGCCTACTAACAGTTTTATGAAGGTGTTGCAACAAACAAACATAGCCACTGCCTTTACCAAACACTAAATGTCACAAATGTGTAAAATGAGGTGAAAAGTGAAGAGAATAAAGGAAAAGTCACTTAGTTTTGATGCACCTTTTCAGTGGTGACCTGGAAACTAAACTGTAACTTTTACCGAATAACTTCAGTGAACTTGTTCATTATGACCAAAAATGTTATACTGCTTTGGAGTCAGTTTTGTTCTGGAGAAGTAAATGATGAAAGCTGTAGAAATGCTTTTAGTTTTGTCTCTAATTCAAAGCGGGCTGAGAGATCACAGGAAGAAGTACAGAGACACTGACCTCGGTACTGCAGCTTTTGTGCCCTGTTGTTGGGGCAGTCCTTGCCCTGCATGCTGAAGTTGATGTTGGTGCGGATACAGCGGTTGTTCAGAGGCTGTACTGGGCGCACGTTGTCACTCATGCTGAGGAATATCTGCGAGGGCTGGTTCTGACTTAGCAGTCGCATGGAGTGCATCTGTAAGGATGACACCGATTGAGCAAACGTTTTATTTTGACTCACTGATGGCAGGTCACGCAATTATCGCACAGTCGATCCAATCCCAACAGACCCGCATCAAAAAGCAACTAGGGAGCTACGTGAGAGTGCTATTCATCAACACATTATATTGAATATCATCAAAATAGTATATCTGCAGTGTCAAAAGTGACGTATTTTGCCATTGCATTAGCTGAATCCATAAATAATTCTTAGATCAAGTAAATAACACAGATTTATTTGATTCTATTTTTTATTTACTTGCTATTTTGAAGTTAAGGATTTTCAGTAACTCAACTAAAGCATCTTGTTGCAGCTTTTCTATTATAATAATCTGCTTTTTTAAAGTCAAGCAGAACATCAAGCAGTCCCATGGATGACATGGATTAATGCAATTTTTTTTTAAGTTTAAAAAAGCTTTACAGTGAAAAATGGCTCTGTTGTTAGGTCTCATTCACCCTATTCCCAGCATGCATATGTACGTGAATAATTAATATGGTTGCATTGTGTGAATGTTTGCCAGTTTCATTTATACTGTTGTTGTCTTGTGATGTCTAGATGAGTTTGTTTCTTTACTTAAAATGATCAGGTAGTTGTTACTTTTGTTGTGTTCCAAGTCTTGAGGTTTGTGTGGCACTTAAGCTAAGTTTAAGAAAACAAGGATTTCTAATGGAAAACATTAGATAGATTAGATATTGATTTGATTAGACACAATATTGAACAACCATGTAAATACAGGGAACTATATGCATAGATCTTTAAGTAAAACTGAAATACTTCATAGAATAATTTAAGGGGTTCAACCAAAAATTCTGTCATTAAATTGTCGTTCTAAAAGTGCTAGCTGCGTAGACTGTCAATGGAGGGACAAATGTTTCAGATTTATTCCAAAATATCTTCATTTATGTTCTGAAGATGAACTAAAAAGTCCATTATGACATGAGGGTGAGTAATTAATGACAGAATTTTCATTTTTGGGTAAACTAACTCTTTGATTTAATAGGAAATTATTACAGTGATGGCAGCATAATTACTTAAAATAATTGTGTGAATGAATGTTTTTTTTTTTCTTTTACAGTGTGTTAAATTAACCTGCATCTTTGTGACATATATTGGCTTGTTCATCAGAATCCACGTTGCGGTCTCGTAGCACGGTGGGATTGTCATAGACCCTTCATAAGTGATAAAACTTGCTGTCTCTGGATAGACCTCCTCGATGTTTAGCCCCGAGAGAAGGTATGCGTCATCTACACAAACACAAAAAAGAAACACATGATTAAAGTGATGTTTCTTAGCCATTAAAACTCATCTAGAGAGCCAATTCACAAACATGAATTTGTCATTTAAATAATATAAATGGTGCACCTTCAAGCCAAGTCTTCATCCAAACCCAAAATTCTATATATTAAATAACAAAAGAATGTAGAAAGCAACAATGGTCTTTATCTTTGCTTGTCAACAACTGTTTTCAGTATTTATGCTTTGCCTTTGATTTGTTGGATGAATGGTGACAGCGCATGTTATTTTGACTTCACAATAGTGGCTCGACATGAGATAATGCGGCACTGAATTTATGAGGAACAGCAATATTGAACCCACCTTCCACTGACAACAGACAAGTAATAGGTTCCGACTCGCATCAGCCAGAGGAAATAGTTCGTTATTCTCCCTCCATCCCATTGATTACCACTCTAGCTCTATCTCCCCACATGTTTGCAATTCCGCCAGCGTCATTGCGCAGAACTTTGATAGCTTTGGTGGCATAAATAATTCCTTTTAGCTATGGAGGAGGGGGGATACCTTTGAAAAATACATGTACTAGCTCCACTGCCGGTGCAGCGAGGGCTGGTAGTAGTGAGTTTCCGAAGATTCAACCGGGAACGGAGCGGGAGGCCAGAGAGGCAGAGTTGGGGGGCTCTGACAGCTGTCAAAGCCCACGCTCCCCTGCCCTCCCCCTGGCAGTGCTGTCGAGTCCTCCCTGAGCTCAGCTAGCCTGTGTTCATGCACCGCTGCGGCCTGGGAGACACTCACCAGCCACTGGGGCTCAGAACATTTTATCTATTCATCCGCTCTTTCCCCACCCCTATTAATTCAATTATGAAGGCCTTTTTTCACAAGTCCCTCTGGTGAGTTAAAGGATAATGCCACGGAACATTTCCACTACACTGCGTGTCAGCGTCGGCCATGAAATATTCCCAAACTAGAAAGTGGTCTGAGTTCTCAAGGATGAATACATTTGTCTTGTGCCTTAAAACTGCCGCTGTCAGTCAATAATTAGCATGACGTTTTAGCATGAATTACAATTTCTAGAACAGTAGGCAAAGAATCTCGTGACTAGAACACACAATTTCCAGCTACAAGCTATTTGTTTGTCCACAACAAATGCAGAAATAGGGTGTAACACTACACAATTCATCACAAAACAGCCTATCAGAAGAGTTTCTCTCTGTTTGCACTTTGTCTGAATGCCCTGCAGCTGAACAGCATAAAACGCTACAAGCGGACTAGTGAATAGATGAGTTTTCCTGTTCAGCATGATGCTTAATGTTCCCAAGTCCCATTTTGACATCTGTTAGGAACCACCTTTTGCAAGACATGTAATATTTTAAAATAAATCACTTGTGTTTACCACAGACCTGATTTCAGGAATTAAATGAAAAACCCATTCAGAAAACCCATTGACTTCGGGACGATGGATCTGGAAGATTAAAAATGCTAACTCATGTTCGGGTTTTAGGACTCACTCTTGCAGCGTTCTATCCTTTTCCATGCTTGATGTTTAATATGCACGAGGAGCGATACTTTGTCCAATTTTATTGTTGAGGGCGGGTACCCGGCACAACAAAAGGCAGTGAATCTTGTTGCAATGTTCAGTTAGGACAAAAATAATTGCTTGTTCCTTTGTCTGGAAAGGACACAAAGCAAGAGTATAAAATTGTATTTGTTCTCATGTATTTGTTCAGACAGGCAGCAAAAGGTACATTTTTGGTGTGTCTGAGTCAAATGAGTTTATTTTTTGCATTGTAAATTACTACCTTTATTCAGCAAGGAAGTAACAGTAAAGACTACTTTTATACTGTTATTAAAGATCTCAAATATTTTTTTTTTTTTTTTTACTTTCTATTCAAAGAACCCTGAAAAAATGTATCAAGGTTTCCATAAAGACATTAAGGGATAGTTCACCCAAAAATGAAAATTATCCCATGATTTACTCATCCAAGCCATCCTAGTTGTGTATGACTATCTTCTTTCAGACAAATACAATCAGAGATATATTTTAAAAATCCTTAGTCCTCCAAGGTTTATAATGGTTGTGAATAGGGGGCTGTGTTTTGAAGCCAAAAATAATCCATTTATCTATAAAAAAAAAAAAAATGAATCCATACGACTCCAGGGGGTTAATAAAGGTCTTCTAAAGTGAAGTGATGCATTTTTGTTAGAAAAATATCCATATTTAAAACTATATAAATTCAAATAACTAGCTTCCGGCGGATTACTGTGCAGCGGAAGAGTATCCTTTGACCTGATGCACAACATAATGATGAACATGGAGGCGCAGAGGATAGAGCAACACAAATCACCGGTCTCAGATTATAAGTCTAAAATTGTTTTTTTTAAAGAGAAATGTTGGAGGATTTTTATACAAGAGAAGAGGAGCTTAAATTTGTTGCACAGCCCTATTTGTTTGAACCAAGAGAGGCATCTAAGCTTACAATAGTCCTACATCCTGTGTCATGCATCGTGTCAGAGTATTACTCATTTGGCGCAATGATTTTTGCGCATTCTGCGTATGGTTGTCCGCCGGAAGCTACAGTGCTCACAGTAAATGAGTACACCCCCTTTGAATTTTAAACACCCATTTTAAACACTATCTCAATTAACAAAATGTT